>NT_033778.4:19254393-19559656 GCF_000001215.4 Drosophila melanogaster | reverse complement strand
CTTGTCCTACCTCCTGGATACTGCGGATACTGGTTGGTGCCTCTTGTTCATTGGTGTTGCTTCAGCTGCCATGGGGAAACTTTTATGAGAAATTGAACGTCAGAACTTGCCGTCTCCACGGCAGTCTTGTGTTTTGCATTATTGCCATGCCATAACAGCCTGCGGCATTGCATTTGAAAGTTATCAGCGAAAAAACTGAGAAACTGGTATGAGGCGAGAAAAAATAGGTGAAGAGAAGCCATTACAGCCAATATGGGTAGTTGGCTAGATGGGCAGCATCTGCTGCAGTCGGAATTGTGACGGAAAGTTACTTACTTGAGCTCGATTTCAGTTGTCGAGTGTTTTTCAATTGTTATGCTGCGGCGGAGCACTCGAATCGTATCTGCCATCAACACATCATCTCGTGTACCTATTTTTTTGTGTGTATTTCAGTGGGGGGTGTCGTTTATTGCGAAATATTGGCAACAGTCTGCCGCAAATTGAGGAAGCCAAACATTTACCCCAATCCCCCCTGCCAATCTCCTCAGTTATCTTGGCCATCTCTGGGCTGCCATTGTTGTCGGAGAGCTGAGCTCCCTGTCACAATGTCTTTTCTGGGGGCCCCAACTGTCTGTTGTTATTGAAACATTTCTGGCCAGATAATAATTTTGCTTTATTATTTTTTGGCTTCTGTCGTTCGGCCATTCTGTCCCATCGAGTGCGAGTGGCCTTTGTTGATGGTGCTGCTACTGCACTCTGGGCATCGATAATTGGCGAATTTTGGCACTTGCAGCCGCTCTTCACTTCCCGACCGATCCAAATCTGAATCTGACAAGCCATTGGCCATTTTGGAAAAAGGGAAGAGCCTGCCGTTTTGTTTAACTGTTGTCAGCCCAGCCGCAGCAGACCCAGCACTGGTGGGAAAATATTGCCAGCAATTTGGCCATCATCGTTGGCATCTCGTCATCGTCATTGTGCGTAATTGAGTGTAGCTTTCGGTGATGCCTCCTCAAAATGTCGATTGCGCTGGAGAGCAGGACAATAAGAGGCGCATTCATTGTTCAGCCGGATAAGCCGGACGGAATCAAAGAGGCCAGAAAGCATTTGGCAAATTGAATATTGAATATTGGCTAAAAGGAGGGTACTCAGTAATGCAGACAACTACTTATAAGCCACGTTAGTGCGGGCAGGCAATCGCTTTTGATGGTTTCTTGGTAAGCTTCGTTGTTAGAATGATTTCCTAATTAATAGGGATTATTGCTAAGTCCGGATTCTGCATTAAACATAAATTTAAATTGGATCAATGAGCACATAGTACTTTTGAGTAAAGTAAATATTAAAGATTCCTTTATAACTCGCACATTTCATTAATCTGAGATACTACTATTTTCCAAACCAATTGTAAAATGTCTCGTGCAACACTGCGTATGAGTAATAACTCAGAGTCCACTCCCATGGAAATATTGCCAGCTCATTGGGGTGCACTGAGGAGAAAATCTTTAGCGAGGGGTTGAGGATTCCAATATCACATGTCAAGAGTCTCGAGTGCCTTGGACCTTGGGCCCTTTAGCCCGCCGTTGTGGTTGTTGTTGTCAGTGCTCGAAGTTGCATGCAACGCAAATTGGCGGCATCGCATCTCCAGCCACTCAGTTCAGTTACAGTGGTGGCACACAGTGGTGGCACACTGGGACAGATTACATGCATGGAAACAAAAGACTGACTGGGACATTGTGCAACTGTCATCGGCGGTTGTCGTCCAACTAAGCATTTAATTTTAGCGCAGCCAGCGACAATTTTAGTGGTCGGAAAAGTCGGAAAAGCGCTCGCAGGCCCTGCGGCCACTTTGCTGTTGCTGCTATTGCCGCAGTTGCACAATATCTACGTATGTATGCAAACGGCTGTTAACTGTTGACGTTGGGAAATTGAAACTGTAACAAAAGACAAGGCAACGTGTCCCCCGAACACAATGAATGCGAAACGCGAATTGCGAATGCGAATGGCAAACGTCGCTGATGGCCGGGAAATTGAATTAGCAAAATGCCTGCAACTTGTGGCAATCGCTGGTAGGGAAAACTGATGAGGAGGGCAATGGAAATGGCAACTGACTCGAGAAAAACATCTTAGGAGGTCGCTCGCCTGAATTATGCACTACTCAAGTTAATTGCAGCATTTGGTGGAGGGGATTGTGGGGATAGGATATAACCAACTACTCTCCAACTCTACCAACTCTCATGGCTAACATCTGACAAGCTGGCTAAAAACGCAAAAAGAAACAAAAAAGCAAAGGAAACTTATTCAATTAAACTTTGCCAGCCATGTAATGGAAAATGTGCTCCTAATGGAGGGCAACCTTGGGCGGCAGCACCACTAGTAACCACCGACTGTGGGCCTGAATAAATTCAGTTTTAAATGAAATTTCGTTAAAATATAATATTTGCCAAGCTCCATTTGCTGGGCAGGAAGGCGTGTTCCACATGTCACATGCGTTGAAATTTTTCATTTGATCATCCTGCTGCTGCGGCAGCATCTGCAGCTGCACATGCAAATTAGAGTGTTATTATATGGGCCAACTCTGAACTAAGAGGCTCTGATGAATGGGAATTGTGCGGAACGCTGAACGCAGAAAGCAAAACTCAGAGCTCAACCCTCGAGCGAGCTTTTGACTTTTTGGCCAGCTCACGACAAAATCTCTGGGGACGTTGTTTCATTCACAACACACACAGAGGGACACACTATTTCCCAGGGAAAACTGGCTCTGATTTATGCATGTCCTGTTGCCACATGAGTCCTTAGCTAGCTCCCCCCCATCCGTTCACATTGTTTGATTAATTTCATAAGCTTTGGCCTCGGGTCGCCAAAAAGGACAACACATGTCGCCTGTACAGTTTGTTTTAATTGTTGCAGCACTTCGTTGGCTTAAAGAGCTTGAGTAGTCGAGGAATTATGCTCAACGGGATCTGATGGGCCATTAAATATTCCATTTATGGTCTTTAAATATTTATTCAGTGATGATGATGAGCGAAGGAACGTGAAATTGTGCGAAAGAAAACTAATTTAAATAAAATTATGCTGCTCCATTGTTAGGTGGTTTTTTTCCGCAGATTTTCAGTTGTGTTTTCACTAAGCCAGCTGACCGAAAACCCAATCTGCAGATGTTGACAGCTCTGCTTAAGGAACCACCATCCATCTAATCCCTTGCAACAATACCTGTCCTTCTGTATCTCAACAGTTGTGTGTGTGCAACAGTTTTGCTCTTCTAATGTGCAATTTCTTGTAAATTTAATTTCCTGCTTCACATTTCTGCTCATTTGGCTGTGCGCATTGACTCTCTTGTTGGATTTGCATTTGGCAGGCGATGTCTTTATTGCTCATCAGCTATGCAGAATTCATTTCCCTATTCGTTCAATTACACAGTCATAGTTTTGGTTGATTTACGAATCAAATATTTGTCAGGTGTCACAGCAAATTCAATGCACTTCCAAAGTTAATTAGTTTTGTGTTGTAGGTCTCTCAAGAAGTTTCCAATAACTTTACCAATTTAAATTTGAAGTATGTTGGTTGTGGCTTTCTGCGGGCAAAGTAAATGCCAATTAGTGCACGACATATGTAAAGAATATTTTCCAAACTTTATTGTTAGGCCGTACAATAAAAAAAAAAAACTGTCGAGAATCAATTTTGTGGAAAATTGCTGGGCTTTGCCAACCAATCGAACAAAAACAAATGTCAAATATTTGCCAAATTACTCAGCACAAAATCCCCAAAAGCCAAAAGTTATGTGCAAAAATGTTTTTGCCTGCCAATGAGACGTAAACTTTTATGGCGCAACCCCACAGAAAAAAAATCATCCCCAAGCCCCTGGTCCATTATTTTCAACCTGCACTCTCACGTCAAGGCAAACTAATTGATTTTAAAATAAATAATGACTAATCACCACCTGCAAGAGCGAGATCGAAAGGGAAATGTGTGCCCACCCACTAGTTCTCTCTCTTCTCGCTTTTCTACGTAGAAATTTCGTGGCATCCACATCCAACTCGTGCTCTTCAGCTACTTGGCTTTCTGGGTCGAATCCGGTTGCTGTGTAGACACAGGTTAACCCGTCCAGAGGGATCCTTTCCGCCGCTTGATTAATTGAAATTTCACTCACTGTCAAGGTGTGTAGTTTGTATGTGTGTGGGGGTGGAGGTGTGTTTGAACACGGTCACGTCCGTGGGCGTTAAAAAGAGGGGGCGGGGCACCTGCAACTTGTCTCCACTAGGATATTTTCTCATCGCATCGTTTGAGGGGAGGAGCGGAATAGCGTTTTCAAATTAATTGAGTGCGCTAATTTTGGCAAAAAGGTTTTTTAATTGATGGCCCGAGTTTCGGGATTGTTGGGAAACTTGTTTACTTGGTAACTAGTTTACTTCAAGGGAAATTTCCAGTATATATGGTAGTTGCTAAGTAGATTCAATAGCAAGTATACAAAGTCCAAGTCTTAATTGTTTGACCCTCTAATAATCACTCAATTCAATGGAAGTAATTGTTTATGCCTCAAGCTAATGATTCGATTACCAATGGAGGGCCAATTTAACATAATTACAGATTGTCGCCTTGAAATTTAATCAAGGTTGAAACTACACTGTGATTGAGCTGTAATCCGATTTTAAAAGCTTCTTTGACAAGGAACTGGTAAGCCCAGGAAAGTTAACTATTACCTTTTGGCATTTTTGGCATTTTCGATTTGCGTTTGCTCATTACAATTTGACCACGCGCAATTTGCATAGCATATGTATGTGCATGAATGTGCTTTTAGCCTATTCTTCTGCATTAAGGCCTTTCAGCATTTGGGGGGCTCTCAACTAACATGATTTCGGAAAATGCTTTTCACCGCGTTGCGTGCGCATTATGTGGCTTACTGTGGTGTTGATGCGATTAATGTGTACCAAATGGCCTTTGATCCAATGAATGGTTCAACACGGCATCTGCATAAATGCAGTGCGGGATTAGCAAACATTAGATGTACCATCAGCAAACGGTCTGACTTTTCAATCGATAGCCGGGAGAAATGTGTAGAGCTATAACGAAGTGAAATGGGCGGGAATTACACGGGTATCTGCCGGCAGTGAGTTTTCTTTGGCAAAGTAATGACCCAAAAATCTAAATATCTCCTACTACATTTGCTGCTGGCTGCATGCAGGCAGGCATGTGGACTTACAGAGATATGCGAACCCACCCGTCGTGGAGCTGGAACATACTTGCGCATACATTTACCCTAATGCCATGCCCGGGGGTTTTCCCCACATTTTTGCTGGCCGTGTGCCAGGACGAAGTGCTCTGCCAGGACGACGAGAGCGTAGCGAGTGGAAATACGCAGACACATATACATATGTACGCACAGGCAGCAACAGTCTGCCTGTTTGCTCTTCGCCAATATTCAAAAACTGATTTTCATATGTCTTTTAAGTTTATTTGCGAGCGGAAAGATTGTGGGTAGACACAGACCGCCCCTTCTATTCCCTTCTTTACTTGTTACCATTTCTGTATCTGTTTTGGCATCGTCTTGTGGCCCTTATCGTATCCGGCACACGCATAAAAGTTGGCCGAGTGTTTGCAAATTTTTTTGCTCCTCGCTTCGCTCTCTTTCAACTTTTTTATTGGGCCCGAATTTAATTCACAGAGGAAACAGCAGAGCTCCTGTGCGCAAGTTTTTTGAAAAGCGATTTCAAATGCAAATTTTATTGAAACAGGGGAGTCGTCCTGTGTGCGTACCAAGATGGAGATTAAAATCAATTCAATTTGCTGCAAACCCAGCAAAAGTGGTAATAATTTTTGTTCTTTGTTTTGCCAAGACACACACACACACTTACACACATACACACATTTCTTTTTTACTTAACATAATGAGATTTTGAGCGAGTGCGTTTATTGTTACGGAATTTACAATGGCTTAGCCTATGGGAATTTCGTTTTGTCAGCGAAATGAAATTGAGCAGAGGGATGTTAGGTACAGTCGGTTGGTCATTAATTGACCCATTTCTTAGCGGACTTCGGATGCCTGCCAGGCACACTGTTGCCTGCCAATATATCACACGATATGCACCATTAAGTGCTCGCCTAATGGGCGACCATTTATCAAACACTTCGATGGTGCTGCCAAGTGCTAAGGAGCAGAGCAAGGATGAGCTTCGATATTTGGAGAAAATCAGGAGTAAAGCAAGGCGTCAGATGCTAACGCGTTTGTCATAATAAAACTTACTTAAAAATTGAGCGAAAAATATCTGGACGAGCATAAATCAATGCCTGGTCAGGTACAACATGGCGCATGGTTGATTTATTTGCTGCCTCTAGGCTGGGTTTCTTAACTTATTCTCCATATCATTTTTTCTTGGTAAACAAAGGCGATAATTACCCAGCCTACGAGGCGTATGCGTAATTTCGTCCTATCTGTGGTGATTGCGTATACGCCGAGTGGTTTAGATAGCAGTTTTTGCAAGTGCGTTGTATTTACTAAGAACTTGAAAACTCCTGTATATCTTTTCCTGCGTATCTGGTGTACTATTTTGTAGTTTGTTTAGTCAAAGTGCAATGTGGCACCAGGTGATGCTATGCAATGGCAGTTGCACTTGCAACACTCCCAGCAGGCTGCCACAATTTATTGCACTGGCTTCGACAGCCTCTGGGCAATCAAATAACAAAATGGCAGCGCTGCGCTTTGACATTTAATTGCGCCGTTGGTGGCAAGCTTATGAAATATTTTTGTGACACGGCTCCAATGCTCCAGAGGAGAACCTCTTTCATCACCCCCTTGTTCTCTGCACATTTCTCCATTCCAATTCCATGTGCTGCCGATTTTAATAAACGCAGAACTTGTCCTCTGTTGTTCGACCCGCAGCTTGTGGTTCCCATTTGGTTTCGAGGAAAACAATCCAGCCACCACATTGCACATTTTCATTTGCTGAGTGCACCAACGAAACGAGATGGGTTGTTTTTTAAAAATGTTTGGTTGTCATTTGCACAAAACGATTACCGAAAATCTATAACCAATATAAATTTATTTATAATTCGAATTGCATCAAGTAATTTTGAAAGAATCACGGATAAATTCAATTCAATTCATTGCAACTCCACAGAGAAGTCTCCTTCCGCCTTTTCCTTGTATGTATAGCACTTTTCTTTGCCCAATTCCAACAAGCATAAGAATGCTGTGCGGACTGGAGCTTGTTTTTTATTTTCTTGTGTCAGCGGTTTGTTCATACGGCATGCCACATAGAGCAGCCGAAGGATGAACTTTACGCTCTTACCGGTCAGGATGTACTTGGAGACCATAGTCGTAATGTGAACCATCAGGCTTGAAGAGATAGGCCGATCCTCGTTGTAGCTCTCAATCTGACGGATGAGAACCTTTATGGCGGCCAACACGGCTATGTCGAATAGGTCTCTTCTGTTTAATTGTGGTTGGCACATTTCGGTCAATTCACCTTCGGATCCCAAGGCAAAGGCAAAAAGCAGAATAAAAGTTAACACGAACAGATGATTCTGTTGGGTAGAGGGATTAAAATGTGGTCAAAGTTTTCAATAATCCTACCATTCTTTGAAAGTTTATTCTACACTCCTAAGGGATTGTGTTAAAAATGAGTAAACCGAAAAGTTACAAGCCAAATGTATTGGTAATCGACCGGAAAATCTGAATTAGAATGCTTCAAATCAAGTATCATGCGTTTCTGCTTCACAAAGTGTTATGCAAGAAAATAAACCGCCACTTCGGTTGAATTTTCTGAATTTTAATATATCTTATTAGCTAGAATGTGCTAATATCTGTGCTGGCATTGACCTTGCTGGGTCAAAATGTGTATTTATCAACAACACCAATGGCAAACAAATAGAACTAACAGAGGCACGCGAGAAATGCAATGCGAATGGGAAGCGATTAATGGAAACAGATTCTGTGTGCCCGCCTGCACTGCGTTAAAATTGGTTCGGATTTACCTCATAAATGAGACGCCAAAATCAAATTTCCACTGAGCCCCATGGAGTGCGGAAAAATTGGTATTTTTCTTTAGCCGTCTGCAATGTTTACAATTTTCACGAGCTTTATATATGACGCTCAGTTGTTGATAGTTTCTGCGTGCGCCTGTTTTCAATGAAATTGTTCAATTCGGATTTCCATTTGGTGTGGGAAAATAAATTTTCCGAATTATGCAAGAGGCGAAGAGGGACCGCCCACTGGTCTCTTCATCAGAATGTCCGCTTGTTTATTCGCGTATTTGTTTGCTTTAGGCGCTTGAAAAATATTCGGGCACTTAAATCGATGTGATATATGCAACAATCCAAATATACACAGAAAGAAAAATAATTTTATTAAATAAAGGGAAAAAGTTCTAATTCCACAATATGTAAAATATATACGCAAAAAATCCTTTTTTTGCATAGCGATTATTATAATGCTATTTTGCTTAGCATACGTTTACGACACTTTAACGGCACACTGTAATCTTTTTTCTTTGCATTTTCATTCAGCGTTGAAATCTGTAACATCCCACTGCATATATATATTTTGTGAATATATTTCACATTTTAGCCTGTGCTCAGCAATTAATCCATTAATGTGAAGTGACAGATGGATGACGGCCAGAATATTTATGCACGGATTAATGTTCGCTGCTTATTAGATTAAGCACGTACATTTATTTGCAAATTAGTTCAGATACAATGCGGTATTTCAATTTGATTGAATTTTTTCACTGTTTGTTTGCTTTGTTGCGCATAACGGAAAAGATCTTATTTTGAATTTCCTGGTTTTGCGGCCACGGAGTGCTCGGCAAATTGAATTTCCATCTTTTGTTCAAGCTCCACTTGTGTCCGCAATATACCATTTCCCATTTCACCAATTTCGTTTCACCGCGTTATTTACTTCCCTTGCAGCAAGACACATCCTTCCATTTTAACTTCCACTTCCATCGCCCCAATCGCTCCAGTTTTTTATGGCATCGAGAGCAGCGTTTATGGCCAAGAGCCATCAAACGGTCAACTTTCGCCGCAACAATGTATCCCCCACTTACGCATATTTCTATTTGCGCTATTTGCTATTTTGCAATAGAAAACAAACAAATAAACGTCGCAGTGCATCGAATCCGTGAACGGGTTTCCCAGCTTACATAACTGCCACTATGACGACCATGATGATGGCGATGGAGATGGGGAATGGGGAATGGCCAATGGCCAATGGCTCCTGATGAGCTCGGTTCAATGGCTCCGTGGTAACGCACATTCCCAAAGTGATTTTGATTTCGATTTCGTTCGATTCCGTTCGATTTGCTATTGCAACGAGAGCGAATCATCAGTTCGGCAAAGATACAACGAACGAGTTCAATTGGTGAAAACCACTTTTGGCCGCCGGTTTGGAGCTTTATTTCCTGGCCATGGCCAGCACTACAAACTGCGCCACACCACTGGCGAGATGGGAAAACTTGATTTTCCAGCTGGAAGCCATGGCAAGCGGAAAACGCATTCTCCCAGCCGGAGCGCGAGTTTCCCAGAGCTGTCTTCGTCCATGTCGTCGCATGTTGCTCTAATTGCATGACAAACTCTTTGCCAACTTTCACACACTTTTGGCGTTATCTGCGGAGGTAAAACTGCAGCTTTGGCTTAAAACTGCATGGCCATAAGTGTCACATATCAAAAGGAAAGTGAAATTTTGTTGTTACGACCGTGGCAGCCGGCGGAAATTGTTTAACTGATGGGAGAGCACTGGGGAAATTCAAAACGATTGCGTTCTTAAAATTGAGTGTCATATAAAAAGTTATTGAGTTAAACTTGTAACTGCTTTTAAAAGAAAATACAGCTTTGCACTATATTGCCAAAATTAAATATCTGTTGTATATCGCAGTAATGGCAAAACTATAATAATAATATTATGTCGAAATGAATTCTCAAAAATCAAATTGAATATTTGCGAAAGGTACTATGTATTAATTGCTTAGTAAGAAATAATTAAGAATATTAATATGTGTATTAAACTGTATTTAAATATCGTGTAATGTGCATATACAAGCTCTTTGCCAACTTCGGACATAGTCCAACTGCCTTGTGACTTGGAATTTAGCAATTACGAAATACTTGAAAGACACAGAGCGTATTTGAAATAGAACAGAGACACGAAACCGAAATTGCTGAAGACATTTTAATGTAATTAAATTTAAACGCAGCCTCTAATGATTTCGTCTGTCTTGTGTGCGTTTCGCATCCTATGATTGTGCCACAATTTAACAATAGAGACAGGCAAATCTAAGCATAATGAATAAGCCCCGAAACTCGGGAAATTTAGCAGCTGAGTTGCTGTTTTCACTCAACACGTTGAACTTGTGCTGTCACCTGTGAAAGCAATGATGAACAGCAATCCACCCCACCGACCCCGTACCACGGTTTTCCACAATTTTTCTTCCTTTTTTTTGTATTTTTTTTTTTGAGATCCCATGGGGTGACCATGGCCGCTGGCATGTGGCAAATGTCTTGCAATCCACACCCGAGCCATGTAAATACGCCTGCTCTGTTCCGCTGTCGTTTGCTGTTTTGTTTAATTAATTTCTATATTAGATACACTTCATTAAAAATGCCTTGGTTGTGTGGTCGTGCCATTGTTGTGGGTTATTTTTGGCAATCGAAAGGAATTCGGTGATTGAGCAGCACAAATGTGGCTCGGCTGAGATCTGGGCCAGGAGATACGTTTACGTTTACAGATTCATTCGTACAGCCTAATGGCTCGTATAAGATCTATGACCGGTCTGCATAATTCAGTAAGCCGGTCGGTATATGTGTGTGGCCCCGGAACCCAAAACACTTTAGTTCCAAGCCTTTTTGGTGCTCCTGCCATTGCAGGACTCTTGGGTCCTTTCAAAGCTCCTGTCCTGTCCTGTCCACCTGTCGTCAGCCATGGCATCCATCTGGCTGTGCCAGAGCAATTAACGCACTCTGTACGTCCAGGGCCAGATGGTGAAAAACGGGTCAAGAGGGACTAAAGTAGGGGCTGAAAGGCTAAGGCTAAGCAAAGTGCCGCTTTGAAGTTCGGGGCCATGCATTTGTCGTCGCCGGCATAATGAAATGCATTTCAGTACTCATTAGGCATGCCATTTAGAGATTCTGACTCTGCCTGACAGGATTTCAGCCCTCCACCCTGATGGAGTGGCTCCAATTGAAGTGCATAGGGACTGACTTTAATTGGCCAAACCGTGGCAATAATTGAGCCGAATAGAAATCAGTACCTAACACCTTAAAATCTCATAGATGCTAGGAAATAAAAACTTATTTGGTTTTGAAACTTTCAAATCACCTAGCAAGTGACAAATTTTTGCTGAGTAAATATTAGTAATATGCAAATATTGTTTTCAGAGTACCATGTTGATTTACGGGCATGTAAATAGAGTTAATAAATGCAACTGAAAATGTATTCAAAAAATTTTAGTCCACACTTAAAGTAGTGAATTCAGTTTTAAAGTCACATTTCTTATTTCGTTCCGCATTGTTTTCAGTTTAGTTTCGCATACAATTAAAGCGTTTTTTGGGCTAGTAGAAGCGTGGCAACCACTTAATGTAACTTTGATGTTTTTCTGGCTACGCACCAAAGAAGTATTGTAGTTTCACCTGCTGCGAATATTCAGGCAGCAAGGAAACGAGTAAATAAAATAAAAACTTTTGCGGTTAAAGTTTTTCCGTCTTTGTTGTGGCTGTGCAAATGCTTGCAGCAAATGCAGTAGTAGCCCCCTTACAAATTTTCCTACTCCCGCTCCTGTTCCGAAAATGGACTTCTCATTCGTGTGGCATTTTTTGGCACTTGCCACAATGGCCACGTTCCGCACTCACACTCGCAGAAAAAAAGGCGCATTCCGTGGCTCGTGGCACGTCGTTCTGCCAGTCCACTCCTCCATTCTACGGGCTTATGGGTGTGGCTAGGGGGCGGTAGGGCAATGGGGGCGTGGCTGCCACGGCTTTTTGGCAGCGGAACATTTCGTTTGTCATGTGCCATATTTCTTTCTCGCCCGGCAACTGTGCGGCGGTGACAAAGTATCTTTTGTTTAAAAACTGCAAACTGCTCTTTTCTTGAAAACTTGATTCGATTTCGTCAACTGCTCATACCATTAGCTTCTTTAGTTTCCTCAACTGAAATCCATCAATTTTCAACAACCTTTTCGAATGCCTTTGGTGGCAAATAAGTAAGAGGCGGACATTGTGATGATAAGCTTATAAACTACTAGCCTTTTTAGGTCAATAATTAAATTTTATATGGGCACATAGATATGTATTTCAAAAATAGTAAGTGATTTTAGCCAAAAATTTCTAAAAACGCTGCTTGTTGTTTAAAAACTAACGGTTTTTTAATATATTACATTTTTGGCACGTTGGCTTTCAATTTTAAATTTTTAGAGAAGACTCATAAAAAGTATCGATGAATTTAATTTTTTGTGTGGCCACTTAAAATTTAAAACACTGAAAAAAGTGTTTCCCAATGCGATAGTTTTTGCTTTGAAAAGTAATACTTACATATCGATATATTTGGGCAATCCTATATCTTCCCTGAAAAATCCAGAGTAGGCCTTCGAGTTAACAATTGTCAAATTCCAGTCACTTTTAGTCATTCGTCTGTGAGACGTCTTACCGTAAAGTACACCTAGGAATACTCAATCCACAAATATATAAAATAAAAAAATCACAAAAAAAACTGAACATAAAATTTGTGTTGTGTGTTACATTAAACAGTGTTAACTTTTACCGTGTTACCGACAATTGCTTCATTGCGTACATTGGCTTCGTGTTAACTAGTTGATTTTCGGCTGCCCAGAATTAACCCTTAAAGAATCTTTCTAACAATTTTCACTGCCGATCGAGTGGTTCTGATTTGTGGCCTTAAGACCCAATTAAATCAAGTTGCTGCAGCATGAATAACCTGAACGCGAATGCCAGTGCCTTTTTGTGGCAGGTACCGCCGCCGCAGCAGTTGACCCCTCAATCGGTGCAGCAGCAGACGGTGCAGTCGGTGCAGTCCATGCAGTCCGTGCAGCATAGCCAGCTGCTTCAATCCGCTGTAGTCTCGCAGCCGCGCAAGTTTGGTGGCAACAAGAGCAACTATAACTACATGCAGAATCATGCCATTATGGGTCCGGGCGGCGGTCCAATGGGTGGGATCGGTGGCAACCCTAACATCTACCGAAAGCGCCATTCTATCAACACCTACAATGCTGGCTTATATCAAACCAATGGTAAGCAACGTGGGTCATCAGCAATTAAAATATCTTTGATTAAAATATCCTACAAACATAATGCAAGCAGAACATATTGCATTTGTAGTGGTAGTCATAGTGACTAGGCAAAAAAATCATGACTTGGCAAAAAATTAGTCAAATGACTTCTCTTTTTTTTCGTAATGTTGAAAAACTTTGGCGTTGCCAAGCAAATAATTCTTATTGAATCCCTTTCCCTACCCTTACAACATTTGTCGCTAAACGCTGTTTAACACAGATGAATTATTCAAATTGAATTCTTGTACTACTCACTCACTGTTTGAATTTAAAAAATACCATATATATTTTGTGCCATTTTCAACGATTGTATAAATCATTAACCCATTTATTTTCTTTTGTCTTTTCAGGTAAGTCGCTGTTTTCTATACCCGAAAATGTTGTTATGCTTGAGAGCCGTAAGTACATTTGAAACTAGAGCACATTTCAAACACACACCACCAGCACACACCACACGCAACACATCCCAAACAAATACACACGTAAATCAACATTTGCAGATCGAATCAATCAATCAATCGCCCGGGGGCCAAAAGTTGAAAAGCTACGGTACGAGGCGGGCGGCGTAGATTTCGCGATGAAATGTAAACGGCGAAATTAATTTCCAATTGATAGGGAAAGAAGGGGCTTTTGGGTAAAAGTTCAATTACAAAATAAAACAATGCATCTGGGCAGGAAAATATAAAGATCAAAAGATGCCAGCGTCGAATTTGCATCTCTATGCGAAATTTATTTTTTGCCATTAATCAATTTCGCTTCTGTTCCGTTTGGATCGCATCGTTTTGGTTTTTCTTCCAGTTTCCTGCTGGCCAGAAAAATGCAATTTGCATATTTTGTCTTGCATGAATTTTCAATTGCATTTTCTCGGTGCTTTTCTTCTGTTTATAGCGAGCTCCATTAACATTTCTATAATGTGATGACGTTGCTGTTCACCCAGCGTCGTCTTAGATTTTCCCGATTTTTCCTGAAGGTCGTTTATGTATTCTAATTTCTGGCATTGTTTTGGCCATTTGCATAATTTTCAATGCAGCAGCAATTCTCATTCATAGCTGCTGCTGAAGGGATAGCAGGGTTTTAAGGTAGAAAAAGGTGCAAGTCAATTATTATTATGGCTCATTTTCTTAATCGCCACCAAGAACCACCCAACCACCACCCAAACCATGGGATGGTGTCATAAAAATATGAAATTGCCGGACACGACACAGCGAAAGACCAAGAAGGCGAAACAAATTTGCACCATAATTAAAATAAATGCTTTCAATGGCCAATAATTGCCAAATAAATTAATTTTAATTGCAAGCAACCGTCGGCGGTTGCGGGTGGCAAAGCACAGCCTGGCTAAAAATATATTTCAAAGTGGCTAAAATAAAATTTGCGCTTTTACATTCGCAAGAGGTCGGTCTCTCCGCCTTCTTTTTTTCCCTGCTCTCCGTCGTTCGTTTATATTTATTTATAAATGTTCCGCTTTCGAGAGTCTGTCCAATACGAGCGGTGCCACGCCCACTGTTCGCACCACCACCATCGAACAATTTGTGCGGCAGATGTCGCTTTTTCTCTGTGCAGGTGGGAAACGGCCGAAAAACACTTAAAAATACATAAAAATACCAATGGGACGTGTGTGTGCGCCTCCGCCTGACATGTTTATGGTGGTTGCCTTCTGAAGATTTCCCTCTAAGAATGTTTTCCATGGGCTTAGCAGCGACCGAGTCACTCGAAGATTTATGTGGGCGTTCATTAAACGCACATCCGTCCTGTCCGCCAATCACTTAGTTAATATCTGTTGTCTCTGCACAAAAATAATGTACAATCGTACACATATCTTCCATCTTCTTTTTTTTTTGGTCGTATGTGTGTGTTTGTAGTGGCTTAATTTGCTGACATTATTGCCATGAAGTGGGTGGCATTGTATTTGCCTTTTGGGCCTGATTGTTGTGGCTTACTTCTGCTGATTGACAGCGCATTTCGTTGCCTTTTTGTTTGGTTTCCTTTCGTTGTGGCCCAATATTTGCTTTCGCCTAATGCAGTTCTCCTCGAAACTTTGGCTTAGTAATTGTGTTTTGCGGCAGATAAAATTAATTAAATTAACTTTCTGTTGTTTTCCCTTTAACTCCACGCACAAACCTTACGGCCTGACAGGCCGTAAATCTTGTGGTTTCTCCACCCACCCGCGGTGGGAAAAAAAAACGGACATCTTCCCACAATAAATTCATAGGGTAATCCAATAATTTCGCTGGTAGGCAGGAAAGATCATTCGGAAAAAACAGCAGCAACATGTACAACAATAACCGACAACCGCAGCCCGCATGTCCGAAAAATATAAATTGTGTCGCTCGCATTTTATGGTAATTCAATAAATTGAAAATGACAAATTGTGTCATGTTGCGGTCACTGAATTGGCAGACCAGAAAGCTCAGAAAAAACCGTTTACGGCCGCTGGAGCGATGGGCATAATTAAATCTATGTTGGGCATCAATAAAAGTTGCAAATGGATTTTTAAAGTCGCCGGTACTGTGGATGCTGCTGCTGCTGAAGCAGCCGCTGTGGCACAGGCACATCCACATCCACATCCATCAATCAAAGACGATCAATCAAATTGTTGTCAACATCGGCGCACGCAGCTAGCGATGAGTTGGATGTTGCCGCTAGCTGTCGCTAGGTGGCGTGTCGAACAAGGACAATGTCGCTGTCGTCGCCTGACTGAACTTTCGTTAGCACCACACAACAGTCCCTTTCCTGTTCCTCCTGCACCATCTGCCCCACTAACGAGCGCTAATGGACAGACCAGTCCTTTCGCAAGGAAACTATTGAGCCAAAATTGTCGGTGGAGTGGGTGGGCTTGGCAGAGGATATGGTAACTTTGCCACTCCACGCAATATTGCGTCGATTATCTTCAATCAAAAGCCAGTGATTGATGACTGCGACGACGACGACTGACCGATATGGTATGGAGAAATATATCCGGAAGAGCTCGAAGTTTTAAATTTCCCTTCAGCAGTTCGGTTGGCAATCCTTAATGCCGTAATGCCGTAATGCCGTAATGCCGGCCATTCATCAGCGTCCTGCGGTATTATTGAAGGCTTTATTGTTTGCCGTTTTGATTACTTTTGCAATTGATTCGTTTGTGAGGCGACAGGTTGTGGGTCCTTTTTATTGCTACTACTTAATATTTGCATTTAAATTGGGCTTCCCAAAGGGGGACCACACGAATATTGCCACTTAATATGCCTAATGATTTTCTTTAATACGGACACTTTGCAGTTTCATGAACCAAAAAGTCTACCATTTTGCTGCATAATTTATGCAGGACACGGCTGCTTCCATCTCACTTTTTGTTTCTTTTCTCTGCTTTTTGCTCTACCCTTAATAATTTGTAATTAATTTAGCATCTGGCCAGTCGGGATGAGAAAAAAGGAAGAATAAAAAAACGCTGGCAGCTTTTTGTCAGCCGCGCTCGTGTACTTTTGGTGTAATTTTCTAAAGCAATTAATTGGACATTTTGCTAATGCGTTTGCCACTTGCAGTTTTTGCTGCCCCCTATCCATCTTCCGCTTAGAGAATCGTGCAATTTTCCAAATTACAATATCGAAATTGTCCTCCCAGCTGCACATCGCAAATCGCACTTTGCCATAGTTGCCTGGCTCTTTTTGTCCTTATTGTTTGTTATATTTTTATGGCATTATCGATTTTCGCTTTTCGCCCGTCTGATAAAGGCGGAAAAAAAAGCGTGGAAAAACTTTATCAAAGCGAAAACTAAGTTTGTTATAAGACCGTGGCTGCGCAATTCAAAGAGAATTTTTGCTGAGACCTCGATAGTTTGGCGAATATATATATTATATATGAATAGCATAAATGCGCAGAGTATATACACACGCTTCAAAATGTCGCATGCAACGGAGTTTGATTGAAAGTGGGAGGGCTATCGCCTTTATGCCACCACCCACAAAGTCAATACATCAACCACAACAAACAAGCGTCTTTGCAACGAGGGTGGCCACTAAAGTTGTAGTGCCCCTCTCGAGCCGGCTTATATCGCATTGAGCTCTGAGCCCTGAGCTCTCAAAATGTCACCCACTCAACATTTATTTTTGCACTCTTGACCAAACTGCATCGTCCGTCCACCGAATTGAGTAATTCGAGCTTGTAGTCAAGAACTCTCCAGCCGATAAGTGGGCGTTTGGCTGGCAAAAAGTGGGCGTGGCTGTACGTATACTGATTGCATATGTGTTTGCATGCCATTAAGGCATCGGGGTTGGTCAAATGTTTACCAATGCGATAATTAGGCGAAGCCATCGGAGGAGGTCGTCCCTTTGCCCCTCATCCTGGCCAAATCCGAAGGCAAAGACCAAACTAAAGGCGAAGCGGTGCCAATTTGCTAAGCAAACACCCACATATGGCGACTAAGCCCCGTACTCGTGTGATTATGAATTATATTATAAATCCTTATTAGCAGGATGCCATTGCTCAGCTGCTTCTAATTATGTTGTATTTGGCCGCGTTGTCTGTTTGTTAGAAGAGTGGAGGAGAAAGTACATAAGCAAACGAAGCAATTACATGCGTTTATATTATTCAAATCCGCCGTAAACGTAATTAAGCTCACAAGAGTTGAGCACAAATTTATTTGCCCGCTCCAAGGCTGCCGTAAAAAGTACGCAATCCTTTTTCTCCCACCGCCTCGTGGGTTTTTGGGCTTGCTTATCGGACTAATTTCCACAAAGGAATGGTGCTCGCGTATCGCATATAAATTGGCTCATTGCCGTGGGTCGTTGTCTCTGTGCCATTTGATTTCTTTTTGATAAGCATTGGCATTTCCGCTGACTTTTATATTCAGTTAAAGGCTTAAGCACTGCGCTTTTCCAGCTGGCGAGACCGGTGAAAAGTGGAGCACGAGTTTTTCGGAACATTAAAAACCAATCAGGGGCATTGTCACATAATCAGCTAGCTTACATCATGTGGCAGTAGTAGTTGTAGTAGTAGTAACGTTTTCCCGCTATCTCTGCTCCATTACGATTATTTTTTATAAGCTCTCCTCCGTTGGGGTTCATCGCTTCTGCTCTGCTATCATGTCACACACAGGACCAACTCTTTGCCAACATAATAGTTTTGCTTATGAAAACAAATTCAATTTTGAAGCTGCTTATGGAAATGTTTATGCAAGATGTGAGCGCAAGTCGAGGAGCGAGCGAGCGAGTCGGAAAAACAGGGTAGGAATGGCGAAGGGAGACGAAGGGGTTGCTTGTGGGGCATTTGGACTGGGCGTGGCACTCTGTGCATGCTGCACGATAAACGGGTGACTCTTGGCATATTTTGCAGTACAGTTCCGCATCGAGCTCTCCTAAAGTTGACTCTAACAAATTGAAAATCATTGAACACGCCGGGCAGATAAGGTGGGTTGGAAAAAGGGCTGGAACTGCAGCTAAAATATATTGTAGCATACATTTAAGCAAATTGCAATTAAGGGGAACCAGGGGGCGGCTGTAGAATGTTGTTTGTTTGCCAGCCATTACCCTGTGCATTGGACCGGCTGTATCTATTGCTCCCAATCCCCAGTTTTCCCAGTGCCTGCTGACAAAGTGTGCCAATATGCCACACAAAGTATGCAACAATTTGCAGCATAAATACTTTGTGAGCCACCCGTCACCGCCCACAGAACTGTGGCAGCATGCGTACTTTTTTATTTACCTAGCTTTCGGTACGACACCCCCACCCACTTTCACCCACACATTGAGGCTGGATTTTAATGGATTTCTGTACAGCTTGCTTTGTGGTTTTGGAGGAAGAAATGCGTTCTTTGTTTGTTGTTTTGTTGTCAAGGCATTGTTGCATGGCTTACTTAAATACTTGCTAAACCAACAAAATTTTGAAATTCTAGCCGCGCGTATGTATTTATATTAGTGGACAACGAAGGTTGTCTAATTGCAAACCAACAAAGCACTTAATCGCGACACACGTGTCGTATACGTAATCCACATGGCAACGTTTCTGTATGCAAATGACTGCGGTTAGTTGGCGCGCACACTCACACTAAATACTTCGTAAAAACGAAACTAAACTCCAACTTCCGCCTGCTCGACGAACACATAATCTAAAATAATTTGTGCGCGGTGAAAATTTACACCTGCTCAGTTCTACACCAGTGCGCTCCACCTTTTCGACGCCTTGCGTGTGAAACATTTTCCAGCAATTGCATGCAACAATTCCCCAAATGCTTAAACATTTTAGGCACGCTTCCGACTGCGTCGTAGTGTTAGTCCTCTTCTTCTTCGTCCAGCCGGGGGCGTGATTTTCTTTTCTTGGCTGGCCCACTGCCCCCCCCAAGAAACTGGATTTTCGACGTGCGGAGGGGGCAAAACAACGGAAGCTGGGGCTGGGCAATTTCGCTTGGCTGGCGTCACGCCCCGTGTTGCAGCAAATCAGCCAAGGCGGTGAATTTCAATTAAAGCCCAACCAGCGGGCGCTCCCGCACTTGAAATGAATAACTATGTTTTTGGCTGGGCCTTGGTTTATTCGAAATTGTTATTGACTTGGGGGCGGCGTCGATAGAAAAAGGGGGGCGAAACCCAAACATTTTCCTTAACCAAACTGCCCGAGGCTCCATTGGCATAGGATTATTTACTTATGGCCAAGTTTTAGTGTATTGAAACGTGCCTAGGCCAAGTTTTCCCTGGGGGGGCGAAACGCTTTAAAATTCGTACGTAAATTCAAACGGATTAAGGGCTTGTGAAAAATTGCATCAATTTGTGTTGTTTGCATTGGACTCGCTCCTCCGCTCATTCGCGAAAAAAAAAACAGTGGACAGCCAACATAAAAGTGGCAGAATTTTTGTACAAACACCAACTGGTTCTCGCTTCAACCACTCTTTTTTTTGGCCTAACTTTTCACCGACCGTGTGTGTGTGTATGGATTTTTATGCAAATATTTTGTCAGGTAGCCCCAAAGTCCAAAATAAACCAGCCGTGACGAGAGGACGAATACTACTACTCGACTGACTCCCCATTGCGAAGCCACAGAGTTTGCTGGCTTTGCTGGCAGAACGACGTGGTGCAACTAAATCAAATCAAAACAAAAACAGCTCTGAAATGGCAACTCGGGCAGCCATTTTGGCATAACAAGCGCCATGCAAATTGAGTTTCCAACGCGATTCTCTACCTACAGAGTGTGTGTGTGAGCGTCTCTCACTTTTTCCCTCAACTTTGCGAGAGCGATTAGGTTAAAGTGTTTGGTTTAAACAAGGCCAAAAAGAAGTAGCAGCATGTGTGTGTCTGCCTAGTGACACTTTTAAACTTAATTAAATGCCTGCCTGCCAACTAGCGAGCTGTCTCAGCCATATTTGCCGCGACATTTTGGCAGTTGGTCGTAGTTTCTCGTAGTTTTCGCTTTAATTACAAGACGTCGACAGATTTGCAATGCTTGTGGTTCAACCCGAACTTTGTTATTGCCTGCGTCGTTTTTATTGCCTTGGCTGGAATGGGATAATACCAATACCACCGAGTGGTTCCATTTTGATGCCACTCTTTGGTTGGACGGCCAGCAAAGCAAAACACAAAACGGAATATCCCGTAGACCAACTAGCTGGGCTGTATATTCTGCACATTTTTTCCTACGCCTGCCAAAAATTCAATTAACTTACATGCCAAACCGCAGCCGGCATAAAAGGGGCCACCATTTTACCAAACCGCAGCCAAAAATTTCCAGCTCCAGCTCAGTCCCCCGTGGAAATGCACCCCTGGTCTACGAGTTATGTGTATAAGCCGAGCTTCGTGGTTTTCCTTTCCGGTTTGGGATTTTGATATTAGGGTTGAGAAAGGAGGAACCCTTCAACTTTTGGTAACCTCGGAGCAAAGCCTACACTCATGCAACAATAATAATTTAGCTAGCTTTAAGTTTTAGTTTATTTACATTTGGCACTACTAACCAAAAACGTTTTTTTTTTTCGTTTCGTTTCATTTTTAATTTTTTATCGCTCATTGTTGTTGCATGCATTGAATAACCAAAAAACACAAAATTGTACAAAAACGCAGTAGCAACACTGTCGACACCACAACAACATGTTTCCCATCAACACCACCACCACCTCCGCCAACAACAACAACAACAACATCAACAACAAGCACCACAACAACAACCACATCCACAACACCTTCACCACCAACAACAACTAGTTGCCCCAGCTCAATCGCACAATCTTTATCAATTTAAAGAACCACCGCTATTGGGACCCGGAGCCGCTTTCCCACCATTCGGAGCTCCCGAATATCACACCACCACACCGGAGAACTGGAAGGGGGCCGCCATCCATCCCACTGGCCTGATGAAGGAGCCCGCTGGTGTTGTGCCCGGACGCAATGCTCCGGTGGCCTTCACACCGCAAGGACAGGCTCAGGTGAGTATTCCATTTGCCATGTTCCAGATTCCAGAGGTGGTTCGCAAAAATACAATTGTTATTTGTCCACAATTTCTGATCTTGACATCCGACCACGTCCCAAGACCGAATTTTAATTAACTCTTGTTTTCGTTTGCCATCTTCCTGCTACGAATCTTCAGGGCGCCGTCATGATGGTCTACGGCCTGGACCACGACACTTCCAACACGGATAAGCTCTTCAATTTGGTTTGCCTGTACGGCAACGTGGCACGGGTAAGTTGAAACCTTTTGTATTTACTTTTCCGGGATTTTGTAATATTTTTAAAGAGCTAAAACAATATACAAGCCTTTCAAAAATATGGGAAGAGAGCGCTCTTATTGACATCCAAATAACCACCACTTAAGGGACACGCACGCCTTTCTCCCCTTAAACCCTTTTGCTTATGACATTTTGGTGTGAGAAAGGGAGTAAACTTGCACTTAGCCAGAAAGCTGACAAAAAGAAGGCGGAAATACGCATTTCATTGCCACCGTTTTGCTTGGCTGTCAGCACTTTGCTGCGAAATATCGGCCGATGAAAAAGGGGAAAAAAGGTGTTTTTGAGTGGAAAATCCAACCGCAAGACCACTTTGTGTCTGTGTGCCATTTGTAAAAGTGCAAATAAAACGAAAGGCAATAAAAGGACCGAGGCCAGTGGAACCTTTGGCTGTATACGATGGGCCAGTTGGATTGGCAAAACACATTTAGATAAAGCGTTTTAGATTAATATCCCCGCCATGTGGGCATTTCGTTTCTCCTCCTATGTACATATGTGTGTGCTAGAGGGAACCGCCTCGGGACAGCAATCAGTGCAGCGTCATCAGTTCTATCTGTGGGGTACAAAGAAAAAAAACCTAACCCTTACTTCTCGAGAAATGGGCAAACGATTGGCAAGCCTTGGCTTGTAAATCAAAACACGATGACGACCAAAAAAAGAATCCATTAAAAAGCTTTGGCGAATGGCAATACAGAATGTGCTCATTGTTAGTCGAAAAGTCGGGCGAAAAGGAAAACTCGCTTGGGGAGCATTTAGTGCAGCTATCTAAGCCACCCAACCATCCGACCACGCAACCACCCGCCGAACAATGAGCTTTGTGGGGAGTGCCACCGACATCAAAGTCAAATGCTAAAAACTTCTTTGGTGTGTGCCATAGCTTTCACTTTATTGCTACTATGAATCCGCCCCCCTCAAGCTAGTGTGCGTGTGTGTCCTTTGACAATTGCGCTCGCCAAGGACAACGGAGCAGAATGGTTCCCCTACTTGGCTTGTGGCTCCCTGACATGTTTTGTTTAGTTTATGTCTGTGATGAAGCGAGTCAAGGCGACTGTAGGAGACCACAGGAACCACTTTCACTGCACACACTGAAGTAGCTGGGAGCCGAACGTTTTTCAATCCTTCAAAGGATTTATATCGTTAAAGGGAGTTCTCTCAGTGTGTCGTACAATATCACTTACCATGTTTGGGTTGCCTTTAATTAGGAAAGCGAATTTCATACAGTATTATACTGATATTTACTGCAATGGATTAGCCAATAAATATAAAAAGCAAATGAAAGTAAATAAAAAACATTCGCAGGGATTCGTGCATGATTGTAAATCGATTTGCATCACTTCCCCTCTGTATGTTTTTCACTTTTTTTTTTTCTTGCATATACCAACTGACCTCCATTAGCGAATAATTTAAATGACCTTTGCTTTCATTTTTTACTCAAACCAATGCAACCACAATGTTCGCAAAAGAACTCATTTGGTCATTATTTTAGTGGGTGGGAGCGATAATTCAAGGCGCGGCCATTTAGTTCAGTTTCTTTTCCTGACACATGCACCCCGGCTTAAAATGAAAGAGGATGAGGAGAAAGTGAATGCCCATAGGGCCAGATTTATTGCCAACTTCCTGTCCGAGACGGAAACTACTCATTAGCCATTAAAAATGATTATGCGCAAACATTATTCACTGGTCGGGTCGGACGGTTGGTTGGCTAAGCCAAAAGCATACATTCTGCTTCTTGTGCCACCCACCCACCCACTCGCTTTTGCTTTTTGGCCCAACTCTCGTTTTTTGCCCCATCGGAAAATGCTCGGTTCGCTGCGCCTGTCGCTATGCAACTGAGTTTTCACACAGAGTGAAAAGCCAGGGTTGTTGCCTCATTATAAAGTCGATGGGCATGGTACATATGTATATTGATGTGCTGTGCGAGTGTGAGTATGTTTGGATGTATCTGTGAGTTTATGGGCCGACATGTTTGAATTGCGAATGAGAAATTGATGGCCACTCAATCAAAGTGCCGTTGCATGAGTTTTCTTCCCACCCACCCAGCATCTCATCACACCATGTGTTAGTGCTAATGGGATTCCCAAGGAAAAACATTCCGGATCGTGTCTTCCCTAAAATATGCTCAACGAAGTCCGAATGCCCTAATAATAGCCTACTGGATTCGAGGGAACGGAAATACATGGTATATGATTTCAATAAGTTGATCCTAATAGGGTTTGGCATAGTCATTTTACTGAAAGAAATTTGATTAACCTTCCAAAAAATATGTGTCGATATTGGCTGCCAAATGTGTCAAAAATGAAAAAAGAGGGACCCAAGGGAATTCCCTGAATTGTGTTTGCATTTTGCGATTTGTAATTTCCACAATTTTCCCAGCCCAAGAAAATATTGCCGAGCAGTTTCCTTCCGCCCCAGCGAAGCAATCTGGTTAATTATTTCTGGGTCCGGGCGATGAAGTCATCATCAAATTGATTTTCAGGTTAAATGGCATGACAAAAATAGGACAGGAAGGGAGAACTTCATCGACAAGCTGCTGGCAGGTTCAAAGGTTTTGGGGAGCACTCAAAATAGGGATGAAGGTGGGATGGGGTCCTTTAAAGGCCAAAGCGAAATACACGCACTCAATTAAATACACATTAAAAAAACATTTGGATACAATGTGGGGGGTGTGTTTTGGGCACCCAGTTCGGCTGACTGATGGGGGGGGGGGGATGGCAGCATAGGTCAGTCAGTCAGCAAATGCTGTTGCTTTTGAGTTGCGCGTAAGCAATTAAATCAAATGGCAAAGCAGACACCATGCCACATTGCACAACAAAGCGATCTCGGGCGAAAGAGGGTCGCAGTTTAATTAACGCAGTGGCGTCGCATTAGGGGTCGTGCAAGAGGGTGCAAAGTGGGCGGGGCTGTTGGGGCATAGCCTAGGAGGGGAGTGGGGTGACTGAGCAGCCGTAGTACAGCACAGCTCATTAGACACGCACCGAATGTTTGCCGCTGCTGCGGCTGCGGCTGTTGACCATCCAGCCATGAAGCGCTCTTTGATTTGGCCAAAAGAATCCTGCTGGCTAGCGCTTATATACACTGAAAAAATGGGAAACCCACTCAGTACTAGAAAAATGAGATGCATATTCTTTAGTTTAGGATACAATTTGCAGTGTATTTATGGTGGCCTTATGTTTGCATGTTCGTAATTTCATTATCCTTTTGTTTCTAGGGGATTCAGCTGGGCTATCTGTTCGCTTTCTGCTTGACTGATTTATGGTCTATATTTATTTTTATACATTGCTTTATTTTTATGATTCCGTTTCTTGTCTCGCTTTTGGGTTTCGGTTTCAGTTTCGCATTCGTATTTGTATTCGAATTCGATAAGCCTCATTTAGTTTTTATTTGGTTTTTCCAGCCAGCCAACCAGCCAGCTTTTCCCTCTTACTCCATTCAGGCGTATTCATTTTGATTGCGGCCCACTTTAGTTGGAATAGTTGCATGCGGATGTGTCAGGGGGTTTGGTTTAATTATAAGCAAATTGTTTGCCCCATTTATATACGGACCGCCATTCCCCGTCCGCAGTTGCCTTTGTTTCCTTTGAAATGTTTGCAGTTCATTATAATGTAATTGGGTATGCCAAGGACATGGGTTATATTTAATAATTGAATAATTTATTAAACGAGCTTATAATTTGTGCAGCAAAGAGTATTGAATTTATCGCCCGAGGAGCCTATCTTGACGTTTTTACAATTGTTTACTGCCTTGCTCAGTGGGGCTCAAACTGGCAATTAACTTGACCAAGTGCCTGCCTGCAGTCATAATTAAATTCGGTTGACCCCAAACCGAGTGGAAAATATATCAAATTGGCGAAAAATTTACTAAATGCCAAACTCAATTCTCAGTGCGTGCAAAAAGATAGCAAAAAAAAAAAAAACTGAAAACCCCGACATCAATACGCCAAATTGAGGCATTTGAAAAACTAAAATTGCAGCGGCCGTCGTCCAATTTGGACAGGTGCTCTCTGTCCACTTCTCCCCATTTTGCTGACCAACAGCCGCCGAGTCAATTGCGAAAACTCGTTTCAGCTTTTGGCCAAAAGGCAGCTCCACACTGAGTTCAATGCCTGCCGGCGGCCAGAAAATTGATTTGCCAATGCAGTCAGTCAACCAACCAACGAAGCGAGTGAATGAACGGGGGAATTATCCAAGCTGAGCCGCCAGCATTTCCATTGATTTTCACTTTCTCCCGACTCTTTTGTAATTACTCTCTGGCTAAATTATTATGGTCAATTACTTTTATAACGCAACGCGCTGGCAGCGAGGTGTGAAGGATTACGAGGGAAAGCCAATGGTTATCAAAGCCATCTTATCTAGCCATCTTATATTTCATAGAAATCTTCCAATCCAATTAAACTCAGCTGCAACTTCTGCGTATTCAGCATTCTCAATTTCCTATACACATAATAATACAAGAAAGTGTCAAATGATATTTCGAATATTTGTCAAGTGAAAATCATAGGCAATGATAATATTATCCAGCTATTTTTGGCTATTGGGCACGTACACGACTGACTTTGATGACCCAATATGAGGCAGGGCACGGCTAAAACCATTGTGGGTGTGGCTGTGATGGGCGTATACACTCATATGACACACACACACACAGAAACACATGTGCTTACACACAATGAATGGAGAATTAAGGACGCCATTCTGTTATATAATTGCGTTTGAAGGAAATTTTAAATTGAATTGAATGAAAATGTAGAACTCCGCTCTCCTCCCATGAAATATTGGGTTAAGTGCGAGAGATGACAGCGACAAGAGAATTCAATCAGCCCGAGTCACCCTTGGGCAGGGCGATATACACATAGTGTATGGGAATCGGGTATAAACTTCATAGTGCCGGACAGCTGGGGCACGTAATTAAATTGTGCTGAGGTGAACGTGGCAGGTGACCAGCGTCACTTGTGGGTTGCAACAATTATGGCGAATATATGAGATTTAACTATGATTTTTACACCTCCCATCCCTTCTTTGCAGATCAAGTTCTTGAAGACCAAAGAGGGCACCGCCATGGTGCAAATGGGAGACGCTGTGGCCGTTGAGCGTTGCGTGCAGCACTTGAACAACATTCCCGTGGGCACTGGTGGCAAGATACAGATCGCTTTCTCCAAACAGAACTTCCTATCCGAGGTGATCAACCCGTTCTTGCTGCCCGATCATTCGCCCAGCTTCAAGGAGTACACCGGCTCCAAGAACAATCGTTTCCTATCGCCGGCCCAGGCGAGCAAGAATCGCATTCAACCACCGAGCAAGGTAGGATTTGACCGAGTCATAGCCTTAAATATGTATGTAATTAACTTTAATTCTCTTTTAGATTTTGCACTTTTTCAACACACCGCCCGGCTTGACCGAGGACCAACTGATTGGAATCTTTAACATCAAGGATGTGCCCGCCACATCGGTGCGCCTGTTCCCCTTGAAGACCGAGCGCTCGTCGTCGGGACTGATCGAATTTTCCAATATCTCGCAGGCAGTGCTGGCTATCATGAAGTGCAACCATCTGCCTATTGAGGGTAAAGGTGAGATAGTGTTGTGTTTAAGTGTTATTAAAAAGAAAGTCAAATCTATGTGGCCACCCTTCCGAAAACCAAAAAAAAAGAAAAAGTTACACAAAATTCTCACTCTCTCTCTCTCTCATTCTCATTAAAATCCTTTGCATCTCACGCCCCAATAAGTAGGCAACATAACTTTTTCGCCCACCCAAAAACTCGCAGTCAAAAGTTTCGGCAGCTATTTTGCATGGCCTTTCGACTTGTGCTGTTGTGCAGCAGCCCCACGTCAATATCACACCCCCAATGCCACCCCAGCACCCAGAACGGGAAAACCAACACCATTCACCAATGCAAACTTTAACCTTTCGTGTTTCTTTGCGTTGTTTTTTGGGAAACAAACTTTTTAGTAACGTCGCTGCCTGCAATGAAAATTTTAATTTGGTAATTAAGATAAACAATTTCAGTTTGCAGTTATTCATAAATGGGTCGCACCAACCACCCACCCAACCCGTTGGCAGGATTTCTCTAACAATTAGTCTCAGGACTCGCGGCTCGGTTACAAATGGGTTGACGACCGATATAAAGTTTTCGCATAAATATTTCACCAACAGCAGGTCGCCCGAAAAACAAATTACTATTCCACAAACTCTAGCGTTTTATGAGCATGTTTACATGGGCAATATTCATTTGAAATCTCGAATATTTAGCATTGCACTTGCTCAGGCAGAAAAGTAGTTACCTCAAAAACAGCTTCACACACACAGTGCTGGTGAAATCGATTAGGAAAGTGGCCAACAGGACTGTTCAATGCTCATGCATAAATTGTCGATATCCTCGATTTGATTATTTGTCGTTGGCGCATTTGTGATGCTGCTGCGAGGGTTGCTCGAGTGCATGGTAAATAGTAATTAAAAGTGTAAGGAACGCAAACACAATCGCACGAATGCATAGACCTAGACCATCATACCCACGCCCCTTTCGCAACGAAAATGGAAATGGCAATGGAAATGCAAATGCAAGTGCATGCCGATTGCAAACACAGAGGCCACATTGCGTACTTTCAGGCGGTAGAATTATGCTAAAAGCAAATATATGGCTCTTTTCACCCTCTATCGAACATATACACGCACACATACGGTGTGCCACAATGCTGTTTTCGCATTTAATGGATTTTGATTGCTAGGACTAGGCTGCTAGGCATAGAATAGGCAGCAACAGGACCCTGGAGATCCATTCAGCCAGCGGTTCCTAATTGGCAAAAGGCCCTTTTCATTTCCAACCCATCGTTCAACCCCCTTCCAATACCTTCGCACAATCAAAGATTGCGCTTGCAAAATCAATAAAACTAAATTCAAGAATATACAACACTTATACACTATACTACACCATAACTTAATGAATAAATATGCCAGCGCGCATAACCATTGTTTTCGCCAAGGAACCACACCACCTTATACATCTTTTATGCGTGCTCTCTCCCCCTTCTACCCACACAGGCACCAAGTTCCCATTCATCATGAAGCTGTGCTTTTCCTCATCCAAGAGCATGAACGGCGCCTGGAACAATGCGGCCAGCGAGGGCATGATCGAGAAGGAGAACGAGGTGGATACCAAGGTGGACATCTACAATTGAGATTTGATTACGATTGTGTAAGCAAGCAAACAACAACCGGCTTAACTAGAACACAATACAGAACAACACTGGGGATATGGGTCGCAAACAACGTGCAGAAGACAACAGCAACAGCAAAATCAGCAACAAATGCGTCACCAACTGCACCAAATGCTGAAACTTCAACTACAGATCCACTACGATCCACCAACTTGATGGCTTACACATTCGACAAGAAAAGCGGGAATTTCAAACAAATTGATTGCTAAATCAATTAAACAAACCAACAAAAAATGAAATGATAAATGATAAACATTCAAGAAAAAGGAATTACACTTAGGCGCAAACGCATGTAACTTTTCTACGAGCCATTTGCATAGATTTACTGAATTCCACCATATATCAATTCAGCTAGTTAGTATGACAGCCTATGTACGATATGGCCTCGTTTAAAAGCCACACCAAAAGAAAACACACTTAATGCACATTACATTACATTGAATTACATGCGTTTGCGTTGCAACAAAACAAGCAAAATAATACAAAAAAAAATAATTGTTATTATTGTTACAATGAAGCATTAGGACTTTCTCACACAACAGCAAAAAAAATGGAATCACTCCAACCAATTGTAAACTATGTATTGTTTAATTGATAAAAAACGACAAACTAAACCAAAAATAAATAATTGTAATTCAAAACTCAAAAGCATGTGAAAGTAACTCCGAATTCCCCCCTTTCCTCCACCGGCTCTTTCCCCTAAAATGCACATTGACCCTTGACCCAACTTCCCATACCCCAAACCCACGGCAGACTTTTGTATAGGTAATGTAATATGATTTTCATTTCGATACGAATATATTATTAGTGCAACAAAAGGAAACATTTCTTTGGACAATATTTCGACAAGTATTCGGGCGTGAGAAAAAGTCTTAACAAAAATATTTATTGAAAAAGGAATATTTGTGTAAATTAAAACCAAAAATTTAGCAATTTTAAATAAAATTTATTAGTTTTAGTTATGCAAAATCGAGCACTGCAGCAACTTTATGGCAGTTGATTTAACAGTTTTTTATTTTAACGAATGTAAAACGAGCAGAGGAATGAATTAAAAACTTGCACAAGCCAATGTTTTTATTATTAACAAAACAAGAAAAAGACAAGATGGTAAACATAATTTTTGTGCTTAATTTACAAAGTTGAAAAAGGCATAAATTTATATGTATGAGATGTATTTGTATTTATATTAAAATTAATTTTAATTTACACTAAATGTAAAAAGCAAAATAACTAAATATTAAAAAAAAATAACAAGCTAAGATAAAAGATGAAACCTACAATATAATTTAGTTAAGTGCAAATCGAAAAGAGCATCTAGCTTAGTTAAGAAATAGCATCGTTCAGACATGCAGACAGAAAACATACAACAAAACAACATATTTTTGAGGCGTTTTAAAATTGGAAGACAGAGCCAAACATTTCAAAACTCCAAGTGAAGTTAGCAAAGCAAAGCTACTACTAAAGATGGGTGAGGGCGTATTGCAAATGCGATTAAAAGTAGACGAAAACAAAAGAATTAAAGATATCAGCAATAAAGCAACAGCAACAACACCATATCAAAGGCGTATGTTAGATTACCTATAATATAAACATAAATCGGGATGAAAGATGCAAGATAATAATGTTGTAACACCATAAACTATGAGTTCACTTGAGTTGTATCGTGTTTTATTTTTAAGCTCAATCTGTCGGCAGCTCGAGACCCAAAGAGATCCGAGCTCAAAACTGCCCAACAGAGGGCGTTGTTCTACACTACATTTGTTTTTAATGCAAATCAACGAATACACAATACATAATGCTAGGGCCGCTAAACGAATTTTCTTCACACTTTTGCGTGGTTCACAGCTCGACGAGATTGTTGGGACTTCACGTAGATCATTTCATTCATTTAACTATCGGTAAATACTATGTGCAATTTGGGCTTTAAACGAGACTTCGCTTGTTCTATTTAATTTATTGCAATTTTCTCATTTCGCTCACTAGTTTGTGTAATTATTTCAAGTGTCTTAGTTATTATGTAAATTGTTTTGTAATCCTTAATTGTAAAATATTTTTCTAAAGATTAAGTATTATTGTACTTAATTTGTATAATTAACATGATTTAATGACAAACGAGACGTAATTATAAAGAAGAAAATAATCTCGTTACAAATTTAATGATAAATAATAATTTTTAAGAACGTAAAGCAACAACGATCTTAAAGCTCCTAATTAGATCATAATCAGATCAATAAACAAACTACTATAATACAATATTATATATAATATAACATAAATAACAAACTCGGTAGCTATTTAATTTACGAAAATACAAATTGTAATCTGAATTTTATATTGTTAATAGTTTTATTTGACATTTAACACAATTTATTTTGTGTTTATTTTTCTTATGCTTAATTTTGTATGAGTTAAAATAGAAACAAATAAATATATTTATATATTTAGCTGGTGAAATCGTTTGGTACTTGCCTAAAAGGAGGCACAGCAATGTCAGTTAAATATATAAAATCATAAATATATTTATGCGTATATTTATATGATTTGTTTTATTTAATATTTAAATTTTGTTGTTATTTTTTAAAAGCGTATTTTTTAAGCCCAGAGTTTGTAACATGCGCGCTCATATTTTGATATAAATATATATATGTAAAAGAATCTGGCAGTGTATTTTTATTTTATCACCATCAGCTTTTTGTATGTTCTAATAGGAATTGAAACATGACAAATAATTTGCTTTTAAACTATAGAAAACTCGCAAAGCATTTAAAGCAAAGTATAGTTAAATAGCATCCTTCAACGCACATCCTTTTCTCTTCTTGTTTTCGGGTAATGAGAACAGTGACTATGGAAAAATAAACCTAAACTAAATTATATGCCAAATAATCTCTAGTGTTATCCTGAATTTTGAACATATCAAAATTTTGAAGCATTCAAATTTTTAAGGCCCTAAGTTTTGAAATTATACAATTTAGGCAATACTAATGTAAATGTAAAAAAAAGAAATATTAAAACCCGGAGCACTTTTCGATAAGCAGCAAAACTGCGAACAGACATAATCCTTACAACCCTCTACGAAAACGCCAATAAGAATTGTATGTAAGCATATAGAGCAAACAAAGATGAAAAATCGAAAAAAATATATATGTAAGGTATAATTTATAAGAAGTAATTACTTTAAAGTATTATTTGAGAACATAATTTTAAAAAATTTGAAAACTAGGAAAATTTTTTTATGTTTTTGCGCTTACGTTCCCAAAACTAAATTTAGCAAGAAACTAATCTCCTAGTAGCAATTATTTAAATATAATTTAATCGCATTCGAAATTAAATAAAAGAAAATTAGTCAAATTTCGTTACAAAATTTTGTTGAATTGAAACAAGATCATTTAAAGGTTGTCAACGACAAGAACTTGTTATGAAGGCCTTCCCAAACCGCTGGCTTTTGCTAATTGCATGTCATTTTGTGTAGCGATTTCTTTATTATGAGTTCATTTAAATTACGTTTGCAATTGCCTCGTAGTTTTCAACTCCAAAAAAAGAATAATGCTCATGGGGTAAAAGGTAGGTGCTGTTTTTAAAGTAACAACTCACAATTTTCTTGAACTTGTCCACCCAAACAAACATTGGTTCGTTCGGAGTGCCATTTTCCCATTGGCAAGTCCATATATTTTGAGTGTATTTTCAATGAATTGAATTTAGTTCGTTAGTCAATTCGCCTAATGACACCAACTACACAAATGGACCAGTTTATTCAATACTGAATTGACAACCACCAAGAATCAAATCAAAACAAAATGAAATTATTAAAATTTGTGAAACCGTCCAATTATGAAACAGCAACACTGACACCACACACGAGTTGAAAACTGGGTACATTACTACTTTAAAGTGGGAGAAACAGCGGAGCAATGCTCTCCAGTTTCTGAAGTGTCTTTCACTGAGCTTTAGCCTTATATTGCAAACTTTTTGAAGCAAGGATTTTTAGCGACACCAGCGAGTTTCCGTCTTCGGTTTGCGCTTTTCGACCTATTTTACTTCCGTGCCGCTTGAACACGCTTACCAGTTACGAGTCGCATTCAGATTGCTAAACATCTACGATCCTGTGAGAGCTTTTGTTTGCTACTATCGTTTTCTGTTTTTTAGTTGGATACCCCGAGAGGCAAATGAGAAACACTAAACAAAACAAGAACTTTGTACACCGAAACGAATTCATAATAATCTAGAATGCATGTGCATAATGAGAACAAAGGAAGAAATAACTAAAGGATAAAGAAACCTATGAAAAGAAATGAATAAAAGATGAATAACTAAAACTATATTCTTATAGGCTTATAGTTTATACTTACATACACACATACAAATACTTATATACATAAATATTTATATATAAATATATATATATATATATCAGAGATCATAACATACATAGTAATACGACACTACATCCACATATATACATTCAAATATAGTTTTTAATAAGTGAGGAGGTATCGCGAGTCAATTTTAAAAGCAAGAAAATCTTAAACCATGCAAATCTTAAGCAAGAAGCGCAAATATTAACAAAGAAGTTACTTTGGCGTTATTAGTAATGCAATTACATGTATGAGAAGCGAATACTTACATAATTACACCACAAATTACACCCACTACACAACAGACACAGACAAACAACCAGAAGACACAGACACAGACATAGACAGACAAAGGACGATGGAATGTTTTTAGGGGCAAACGGACAACTGCATAGTGTAGTCGTATGCGTAATTACTGGTGATAATTTTGAAAAAAAAAAACTAATACAAATCAAATAATATGAGTAATTTTAACATAAGCAAATGCTAGCACGTTTGAATTTCCAATAGATGTCTATTATGTATTAGAAACCTATATAAATATATATTGACGATTCCTTATTGAGCACACACACACAACCACACACACACATACCTTAATGTCTTAGTGTGCGAGTATGTAAAATAAAACCAAAACAACATGTAAGCCACAACGCAACGTAAACGAAATTGCAAGAAACGAAATTCGATTCGAAATCATTTCCCCCACGAACGAGACGAGTATTAGTGTGTTAGGCCTGGTATTTAGCTGACATTATTTAGTTCCCCGACATGCTGCATGAGTTAACCCAAACACACACATACCCAGAGGTCCGATCAAGAACCTATTCCTGGGAGCACCGCCGTCCGGCTGGGACCTAAATAATTTATTAGCAATTTAAAGCTCCCAGATGCGAGCGGGTTGCCCTGCCCTCAGTAATTGCATACTTTCAGGCTGCAATTAGTTGGTGTATGTGTGCTGGTGCTTAGGCCTCTTGAATGTGGTATATGCTCCGCAGGACCAGCAGTTTATCAGCACTCCGATGTGGCAGCCATGACGATTCCATTTATAACAATAACCAACTGGCTGTAAGCCCATCACATACACACAAACAAACACACGTACAATCGAGGACACAGACACTACAGGAAACGCACACACTCACTTAGAGCCAAACCGCAGGGCAATTGTGCAATATAATTTGACTTGTGTTCGATTAAAACACACACAGACACAGGCCACCCACCACCCATACCCTCATCTAATAATAATAGCTATGTTAATATGCAATTTAGTTAAATTTTCGTTGATCGGTTTTAGTTTAGTTTAGTTTAGTTAGTTCAGTCTTTAATTTAGGGTTTGCTGTGTGGCGGAAATGGGTTCTGAATTTGATACCACACACATACACTTGTTAAACTAATCCACCGAATAAATACAATCTCATTAACTAAATTTAACAGTTAACGCATGGACAAGCCAATTTCGCCGTTTCCGCCTCTAGCTTCGAATTTCTCATTGCGTTCGGGCAGCGGGTTAACATTTATTTTACTCACCAAGGACGCGACTGTATTGAACGCTGCGTGGTGTAGCATACATACATATGTGGATGTGGATGGCAGGACGGTAGGGATATCGAAAATCGAATACCAAATAGGGACAAATTTAAATCGAACTTTCTAAGTGTTTAGTTGAAGAGTCGTTAGCCATTCGTAATATGCTAATAGGTGTAATAAGCTAGTAATGTGAAAACAGAGGACACACTTACTCTTGCATACATAACACGCATACACACATACATAATTATATACTAAGTACACGTATGACATACATTAACACTCGTACATAAACGCATACATAATACTTACATATGTATAAGCCTATTGAATGCAACATAATCACAGCAAAGTCCTTTTGATAACCGATTTTTGACTATGTACGAACTAATTTTTAAAATAATTCTGCGTCGCATTTACACACAGGCACACAGACATAATCAGCCATAACCAGACATATATATACATATATACGTTTATATCTATATATACACACATCAATCTTATCAGGCGAGGCAAACGCATTAACAAACCGCAAAAAAAAAACGTAAAAAATATCATGTACTGCACAGCAAATTTGCGTAAACAGGAAAAACAGTCGAACCAAATCACACACACACAGACACACACACACAAGTAATGGACACAAATTATTAGAAACTATTCAAAACTACTATTTATTAAATGTTGTTAGCATCAGAAAACCGAGAATAAGCAAATTATGAAATCGCTGTAGTGCAAATGCAAAAACTTAAGAACAAAGAAAAATTGTAAAACCATCATTGAAACTTATTTATTTTTAAGCCAAACGTTGCGGCAAGCAAACACAGCGGAAAATAACGAAAACCAAAAATTTTTAAACATTAACAGCCACTTCAACAAATCCACAACAAAAACAAACAGTACATAAAATACGAATTCTTTGATCTTAAACCAGAAACCCAAAAACGAAAACGAAAAACAAATAAATGAAAAACTTAAACTTATACACAAAAGAAACTCGAATGAAAACTTTGTTTTATTTAAGAACAATTAGTCCCGCAGTAGTACAACTTCTACACGGAAAGAAATAAGATGTTTGTTAGGATCAATAATTGCTGACTGAACTTCAGCTGCTTTTTGAATAGACATTCACTAGATTTTAGAACTTTAGTGAGTTTCGTAGCATGAAGCTATTCAAATTGATCTCATCGTCTTATTTTTTTCCTGTGCATCGATTTCAACTCACCTTACTCACCTATACTTTTGTCATATTTGCAGTTAGCAACAACAACAACATTACAACAAGTACAGCTAGTACAGTTAGTGGAAACTACAACAACAACAAGCACCTCAGTCACCAAGCCCAATAAAAAACCAACAAACCAAAAAAAACCAATCCAATCAACAAGAACAAACAACAACAACTACTAAAAATAACAATAACCACCTCCATTACAAGTACAACAACAACAGCTACAACAATAACAATTAAGATACAACATTGAATCGCGAAGCATTTAAGATCTTCCATTTAAATTAATTTCGTTCCATAAGAGTTTTGCTAATTTGTTGGATTCACACTTAGCCACTTTTCAGTTGCTTGCTGCATGTGGTAAGTAATCTAACTAACTAGTTGAACTCACTAAGTAATTCACACACATTGAAGGTCTAGGTTAAATGAAAGCCAATTATTTTGTTTAAACATAGTTCAAATAATGTTTGTTAAGCAAAAGTGTTGAGTAATTTATTAGGATTTTCTTTGATTAATGCTTTATGCTTTTTAATGTTTGTGTTTGTGTTTAATGTCAGTTTTTCCAGCTAAATCTCATTTGACACATTTCAGTGGAACTCTTTGTGGCCTGGTGTGATTTAAAATGTGGCAGGAAAATCGCTGAAAAACAATTATCGCCCACTGAACTGTAAAATAGAATAATCTGCGAAATAACCTAATTAACTGCAGTCCATGGTAAATTAATTCAATGCCTCGCATAAACTAAATAAACAATGGAAGGCTGATAGCGTGCAGATAAATGCGAGATTCCACGAAATATTTAAATATTAAAATGAAGTTTACCCTCCTTTAAATTCACTTCAAAAGCAAACTCGCCTTAAACCATTTTTAACCCAGTTGCTGGCACTTTTAAGACACGTTTTAAAAAACATGGCTTGTCTTCGTTTTTAAAACTGGTTAACTGGCAGCCGTGGGGCCGCTTTTCCAATCATTTTCCGCATGACCGATTTTGTGAAATTGCATTTAACAATGTTTAATTAAAAGAACTGACCGCCGGCTGTTAGCCAGTGTAATCTGGGGACGAACTTTTAAAATGCGACCCCTGCTGCAAGATGAACAAAATTGCTAGCCAGAAAGGGTCAATCCGGTGGGTGGGGGCAGGAGAATCATTTATCAAACGACTTGGATGGAGCCACATATCCTTGCTGGCCCCAATTGACCCCCTTCAATCTGAAACTAAATGCCTTAGCCGTGTGTCTCTTCGATTCTGTTTGTGTTTGCGACTCAATAAATTATTTACTTAAGCCGAACATTATGTAAAGCAGCGGATTCACCATTGGTCCGCTCTAATCCTTTGTCTATTATTTCATTTCCCAAACCAGGAAGATGAAAGTCGGGCCAGGAAAACCAAACGACTTACACAAATATTCCATTTAAAATGCATTCCCTTTTTCCTGGCCAATGCCTTTGGCTTTGACTGAGGATAAGGTTGTAAGCCAGGACTTGGACCAATTGTTCTTTTTGCTCGGCCTGTTTTTGCAGCCTCTTAATAGCAGAAGCGTGTATTTATCTATGCCCTATTTGCTCCCTTTGAGTGGAGGAGTTGAGACCGCAACAATGGACCAAGTACAAATGCAGCTGTTTCTTTATTTATCTACCGGGATTAATATTATTTCAGTCATGTTTTTTGTGCCACTTTTTTGTTGCCTTGCAGTTGGCGTTAAATTGCATGTCGCATGTCCGCTGTGCTGTGGCCATTGATTGATGGCAGTTGCTGGAACTCAGCAGCCATGACAAACGCCAAATTGTTTGTCTACCAAACCAAAAGGAAAATAAAATAGTTAAAATAAATAAATTGCTCCTGAAATTGCGTACAAAGTTGGCAGTTCGTTGAAGCTGGCTGAGTTAAATCAATTTGTTTGTGGCCTACACTTTGTATTTGAATTTTCACCGGGTTTCCAAATTGCGTTTACTGCGGCTCCATCGATCCCCATTTGCCATCGATTCGTTTCATTAAAGGACACATTTGTCTGGAATAAACCTAAAGAGCTTATCTACCACAAACCATCTTCAGCATTCAAATTCACTCTTCACTGAGTCTTACATTTTGAAAAGTAAATGAAAAGGGACCAAACTTTAGTTGCCATACTTTTTGATTACCTTGAATTTTGATATTATTTCGCAACCACATGACACATAACCAAATTTAACATATAGCCTTGATATATGTTCTTGCTAAAATAAAATAAAAAAGATAACTGAAATTTAGTCTATATTGTCCAAATTACGCAAAATCGAATTGTAAATACTGAAGCACATAAATGTAAATTAAAACTGTTGAATCTCGTTTGTAAAGTTATTAAAAAGCGCATGCATTTACCACATAGAATGTGTACATATGCACAAATTCGCTTGCTTTGTAAAGTTTGTTTTGTATTTTTATAAATACGTTGCAGTAAGATAATAGCGGTAAATGCACACGAATTGTATAAAATTTAAGATATAAAATTCACATTATTTATAGGAATATACTCGTATAAAATGAATAACGAATGGGTCCATAAGTCAAATGGAAAGTCGAAATATCATTTTGAATAAGTTGCTCAATTTGCTTCGCAAAGTGATTTACCGATTTATCATTCTCTATTTTCATATGTGTACAACTAAATAAATGTATTGTAGGCATAAGCTAAACAACACAATAATGCAAAAAAAAAAAAAAACAAAATTTCAAATAAACATAAACGTTAACGATAACAATAAATAACACCAATTAAGTGATTGGAAACACAGTGCTTGAAAGTCGAAAGAATAAAAGCTTAGTGTCAATTGTCTTTCAATTATTTAGAAATGTGCACAATAACTAATGCAGATCTATAGCTGCTTATACCTAATTATAGATAGAATTACGAGTAGACGTAACGGCACCACACGAACTTTTATTTACAATTCCAGTGTATTTGGAATGGCCTAATTTAAATACATTAATTAAGCGAGTCGAAGTTTGGCCAAATGCATCTTGTTATGCGAGCCAAGAAGAATGATCCTAATGTCAATTTCAAAGTAAAACTTAACTGTAGTTGTGTAATATACATGGCAATTAGGCATAATTACTCCATATTAATGTATTATTAACATCTAAGCTAGGCTAAAAACATTATCCACGTGCAATTCGAGTCACTTTGGCCAGCCAAAAGCCAATTACTTTGCGAATTCAGCGAATTATGCAGGACATACGAGAGCATACATACATATGTAATAAATGCACTTTAAAGGCCTAATCGCCACATCCCAAAAATCCACCAAAAAAAAAAGCACCCTGGCTGGCAAACACACATATCTGAACTTGATTACGCCCGAGAAGCGCAGCATTGTATAAAAGTTGAACGAAGCAATTTGAAAAACGTGATTTAGATTTTTTCTCACAAAACAAAAAGAGATTCAAATGTGATTTTGCTATACTAACAAACAGTGGGGGAAAACGAGAGCAAACAGAAAGAAAAAATCAAATTTAACAAAATGAAATGAAATGAATTGTATACATATGTACTGTGTTAAATTTCACGGCTTTTGTTGATGGTTTTAGAATTTCGTTAGCGTATTTTGTAGCACGCGAAATGTGTAGTTTATTCGTAGGTAACTTAGCGTAGCATACTTATGTGGGCTGCCGTTGTCAACGATTTTGACTCGACTCATGCCGCCAGAGCCTTACTCTATCTTGCTGTTTCTGTATTTAAATTGCAATTGATATTGAACTTAAAATTGATATTGAAATCTTTATTTACTATTCGTTTAACTGACTAAATGTATAAATGGAGTCCAAGTAAAAGCCACCGCCTCTATTTCTAAATAAACTTAGTGAGAATTGTGAACAAATTGTGTCTATATCTATACATAGTGCATATACATACCGACAACAACTATACATTATTACGACAACTAAACCAAAACCGAACTACAATATATGTATGTGACTGTATGTAACGTATTACGAATCTACGATAGGGTATACAAGATCGGGCCATAAATCCCGCATATGAATGTATTATTCAAGATAGTTATATACAGCATATACACAGATATTATACATACTTATATACCAGCGCATGAATAACTATTGAACCTATATACATACGTGTAGATATATACAACATAATACTAATACGCTAATCCTTTTGGAAAACTTTTTCAATGTTGCTACTACGTACGAGGTACTACGTAAAACCAAAGAACAATGCATAGCTACGATGACAAAGTGCAACAATTAATAAACTAATAAATAGTAGGCGAATTGTAAATTGTGGTGCAACCTGGTCGAGTATAAAGCCAAAACTAAAATGAACCCTAATAGCAGCCGTTGCAGATCCACATCCAGGGGGATCGAAACACAATCGTTTTCACCGGGAAAACTCTGCCCGAAACCTTGATATGATTTTTCTTAGCAAGCTTTTGGACTAATTCCTGCCAGCACCACTTTGAGTTACCAAAACTACCCACCAGCTACTCTACCACAACTATACAAGCCCCTTTCCAAGTAGATGTATAGATATTTAGATATATCATGTGTCTCACCAACGATGCCATCACTATAAGAGAAGCTCTTCTAAACGCTGACTGCAGAATACCACCATGTTAAAAACAACTAAAAAAAAAAACTAAACCGAAAAACAAAAAAACCAAAAACTAAACATAAAAGTACAGATAGAAGGCAAATCCTAACTAACACGAGAATATTTTAAATGGAGCATTGTGGCTAACTTTCGGTCGACTTTGCGGGGTCGCTCATCAGAATCGTACTTACAATTAGAGTGTATACAAGCATAAATCGAGTAAATTGAATAGCGTATAAAGTATATTTTATTAGTAGCAAAATTTAAATGGTAAATAACAGTAACAGTAACAGTAAACGTAACAGGATAACAGAAACAGTAAGGATGGAGTAAATGTTAAAAATAAATAATAATTATTAAAGCTAGATTTTAAGTGTCTATTGAAGAACATTGCAAACTAACACAAGAAATTGCAATTCAACCAACAAAATGTTGTTAAGTTTTCCGCTTTATGTGTCAAATTAGCTAAAGATTGTAATTAACATAAAATGCTTAACGAATAATACAAGAAAGTTATGATAACCGAAATACTAAATGGCTAACGCATTTTTGAACTGTTGGCGCATGATTTTAATTGTAAAGAAATAATTTAGTTATACAACATTCGCTTAATGGAGAACTTTTATTTAACTTTTAACAAAACTAAGCATTAAAACAATGGAAAACCCCATCCGTAAACCAAAGAGAAAACTTTAAAAGACAAATGCAAGTCAAGCAGACCCGTTTAAATACATTTCTAAATGTAATTCCAAATGCATATAGGCTAATTGGGGATTCAAGGAATCTGAACAAGGTACTGCCGGTACCCCAACAACAATAACTAACAGAGAAATGAAAAATATTATGAAAATCTATGCAGACAAATATTGTAACAGCAACCGAAAAACCAAATTCAAACGCGACAAAAGTAAATAAAAATAAAATATTAAATTAAAAAAAAAAAACACCACTTTGTTTGTTGTATTATGGATTACGCAATTTTTAAACGAATTTCGCAAATATCTCCCGCTGACTGCTGCCCCAGGAGATTGCTGCGCGTCGGATAATCTGAAGTTCAAAATCCGGGTGATTGCAACTGCAACCAGTGCGGTAAAAACTTTCCTTTGCTCTGCGAAATGGTTATGGGGATCCGCTGAGCTGGGTTTTTGCTGGTGACATCCTCATATCCTCATGGTGCACGACGAGGTCGCTTCGGTTTCATTCTGCCCGTTTTCAAACTGCGCTGTTATGGCAGTGGTTTTCCATTCCACAGATAAACGTTCCAGCGAGGGGAGTGCATAAAGTACTGAACGTGTTATCTACAACCAAATATACGCGATGAAAATGTGCAAATGTCGTGAGTTTTTAAGCGCAGGTACCAGATGAAACATGACATAATATCATCACAAACAACTTCTTTAATATATGAGAAAAAACAGACTACTTTTCCAAAAACGCCTTGGAAATTGGTTGCGGAATATCAGGTTTCTCTTTTTATTTTATTTTAAATATTAATATTGTTGCGCAATCCAAACTGTCATGTGAAGGGACAGGTCCAAGCCAAACAAGCTAAAAACAAATAAAATGCAGACAATTAATATTGTTCACTGTCAAATCGTGGCACTTAACATGGCCAGATTGCAACGTGGTGGCCCGTTGGGTGGTCAATATGAAAGAGATTGCCTTTCCGGCAGCAGAGCAACTTATAATTGACTTGACTAGAATGGTTGGTGGTGGCTGCGGAGGCAAATGTCTTCATTAGTTTAATTGCAAACATTATTATTGCACACCGAAAGTTGCACTTGAATGCGCGGAGCAGCCGGGAAGTTCACTCAGCTCGACTCATTTGGCCAACGATTCTCGGCCAAGAGAGATAATGAGGCAAAAAGCCAGAAGCTGGGTAAAAAGGCATGAAAACAAAGTGATTTTTCCTTGTTTTTCGCGTTCGCTTCTATTTTTTCTACTTTGCCGCCTCTGCATAAAATGGCTAAATTATACAGATAGAGGAAAATCTCTGGCAGCTGCCAAAATGCCAGGCAGTTGGCTAAGTGGGTAAACTTCTCGGGAGTGTTGCAATTCTTTAAACGTTTTTACTTTTAATTTTGTTAATAGACTTGTTCCATCTTAATTAAAATGCCAAAGAGAGTAGAAGGCAAGTTGCAATGTAAGCGGTTTGCAAAAAGTGCAAAAAACGTATTGATATTGACTTAAGACAAGGAATGATTATTTAAAAAGGAGTGCTTGTATGAAATGTGTTTCCATCCTGTTTCAGCTAATTTTTTATATAACCATCTGTTGTTGAATTACGTTCTTTATAAAGTAGCACACCATTTTTTTTTTTTTTTTTGCTCAAACTCTTTATCCATTTTTTCCACGGTTCACAAATTTTAACAATGTCTGCAAATCATCTTTACCCCATTTTCCATTTTCCACCCCACTTTTCATTGCAGCAAAGATTGCGGAAATTGTCTTCTTTGAAAGCTCTTAGCTTACCATCATCTTGGCCAAGTTATATTAAAATTTCGCCACAGATAAAATTTTAAGACGCCAACTGAGTATATACTCAACAAAGTCTACGCTTCTCGCAATATCAGTTTAAAGTTTTGGAGCAAAAATAATTACTTTTCATTAACATTGGCCAGCCAGTTTGAGACTCATTCCTTGCACCTGCCATTTTCCCTTGCCGAAAACTGGCAAAGCCAAATAAACTTGACCAACCAACCGATGGACTGTCCGTCCGTTTGTCCGTTTGGCCAGAGGAAAAACACGAACAAGGACAACAAGGGCAAGGAGGGAAAATTAGAAAATACATTTTTCAGCATTAAAAAGTGTTCGACGTGCGGAGATTGCGGTAATTTCGCTTAACAGTTGGTTGCTGGCGCCAACACTAGGTACACATGCTGTGGTGCCAGTCAAATGCACCTGCTCACTGGGGTTTTCAGGTGGGTGGTGGGTGGTGGGTGGTGGGCGATGGGCGGTGGGTGTTTGGTGTCGGGTGGCAGATGAATATGGGCGAGCCTGGACTCTCGGGAGGTAACCAACCATGTGGGCGGCGCTAAATGTCGAAAGTGCAGGCACAGCTGTCGTAGTGGGCGTGGTCCGCTGCCAGAGGCTGAAGGTTGAAGGTGGGCGCTTGGAATTGGGGTTGGGGGTTGAAGTTTCGGGGGGCTGGCAGCAGCTGGCACTTGACATGAGCAACGGCAACGAAACAACTCGAGGGCTTTCAACTACTCTCGCACATTTCGCTTCCGCTTAGAAATGGCAAAAACACGTCCCCATACCCACTTTTAAACACAATATACCCCCATTCCCAACCAACCACACAGCATACAACACTCGTACCCACTGTTTGAGAAATAAAGTGTAACTAAAAAAAGCTGAAATGAGATACTGGCAAACACACATACGAAAAAAAAGTGAGCAACGCCCGGAGGGCATCGCTGGATGGCAAATGTATAACTTAATATCAGATTGTGTCGAGTGGGTTGGCACTTACAAATGCCATTTTCAAAGTGTATTTAATTATGACAATTTTGCTAAAGTCAATTGCGTTCCATTTTGGGGTTTATTCACGTGGCAACTAATTGCCAATAACGAGAACTTTATTGATAATTTAAATTGCAATTCTGTACAACTGTTTCTGGATAAATTTACTAATAAGAAGCAATGATCTATAATAATTTGCGCACTTTAATTTTTTGTGAATTCAACCAGTCGAACTTTTCGCACATAATATTTTTAGACATAATTTTACGACATTTATTTCAAAGAATAATTTATCATTTAAAAATCCAATGTGATGAAGGAAAATGTTTCACCCATTGTATAGGCCCACAAGAGGGCTTAATGTATTTCATTGCTTTCGGCGTCAAAAATAAACAGCGGGAACTTGGCAAAAACGCAGTAAAAATGAAGAGGCAGTTTTGGCCAGGAATTCAAAGCACTTACAAGGGAAGCATAGCTTCAGGTAGCGACCAACTGGTTGTTTTCCCACGCACTGTGCATCCTTGAAGTGCTTGGCAAAGGACTTAAACACAAGTTAGAAGAGCGTTAAATTTCAACGCTTTTGACAAATCATCGGGCAAACAAAGCAACACAATCCGTGCTGTCAATAGGACATTAGTGCCAGCAAAGGGGAAAAACCATCGGCTGCATCAATCATAAATATTTTAAGCCGCAAACACTGCGGATGGCTTTGTGCCTTTGTGCTTTTGCTTTTACACTGCTTTCGTGCTTGCGCAGCAAGTGTGTGTGTGTGGAAGCGCGTGGCTAATTGCATTACCAGGCAGCTATTTGGCCTCAAATGCCAGAATGCCAGAATGCCAAGAAACGGCCTGATAAGCCGTCGTGGCTGCCACTGAGCTCGTGGCATTTGCGTCAATTATGGAGTTTTGCAGCAATGAAATTTTAATGAGCAGTGCAACATGCTCCTAGTTTCGACATTGTTCAACGACATTGCTCATGCGAAATGACCACGCTCTGAAATTTAATACTATTTTACACGCCATTGAAGAAGATTTCCAATCGTTCAGTTCGATTTATACAATTTATGCTTTGCTGATACATTTATTAAACTCACCATTAATTCAAGTGTTCAACTTTAAATTTCTGTTTCTGTCATAAGTGCTTTTAGCGCACCATAAAAGCTATTTAAAATTCATGGATCGAATTAAGGTTTAAACTGAACCATTTCCCACCTTGTCGAACCTAATTTGGCTCCACTGAAGTCCGTGCATTTCGGTCGAAACAAAGCGATGGGAGGAAGCAGCCGCAGGTTTCGCCATCGCCATCGCATGACCAGAACCTATTTGTCCAATTATATGGCCCTTGTCGCATAAACCGCGAAATGTTAAATATGCCCGATTTGCACTTAAGATAAAATTGCAATAGGGCCTTATGAGCTAATAAGCTGGTCGAGCGGATTTCGCACCAGGAGCGCCAATGTTTAATTAAGCAAGAAAGGGAAATGGTAATGAAGTGTAAATATGTCAGCTTTGTAAAAAATAATGAACCAGTTTTTCACATTAAGTATATTCAATTTATATTATATTTAACGTATGCAAAATAAAACCCCTTAACCGCTCCTGGCCCAATATGAATTGTCATTACTGCCGTTCACTTTGACCTAGCCGGATATATGGTAACTCCAGTAAACTGGTGATAAATACTTGGCACGTTTCACACTGGCACACTGGTTCCACATGCAAAGGGCAGGACTTAGCGTCCTTCAACTTGACAGTTACCCACTGGCAGTCGCCGTACAAATATGGATAATCGTGCTGCGGAACTTATTCTCAGAGAACGAAACATTTTCCCAACCAATGGTTCCGATAACATTACATTGCTCAACAACATGTTCGTTTTGGAAATGTTCTACAGAATAACGCAGCTGTACCATTTTAAGAACTTCATTTTTTATATATCTGAAAGGCTAGACTTGAATAACAAGGACTCGCAGGAGTTCTTCCACAATTTCTGGACCTATTTTCCAATGGCGCCCAACTTGATAATAACGAGAGAGCACCATTTGGGCATACCCATGATGCAGTTCATCAGCACTCCATCGCTGGTGATGGTCTTCACTACGGGTAAGGACGATCCCATTATGGAGCTGGCTTCCCACAATCAACAAGGAATTCACTGGCTGAAGACGATATTCGTCCTTTTTCCCAGCCTACAGAGCCGTGACTTCGAGACCAATCCGGAGTCACTCGCTCAATTCACGGCGGAGATTAAGGATGTCTACGATTGGGTGTGGAGGAAGCAATTCATCAACACATTTTTGATTACCATTAAGGATAATGTATTTATACTGGATCCCTATCCCACACCATCGATTGTTAACAAAACTGGCGTATGGCAAGCCGAAGAGTTCTTCCACAAATATGCCAAGAACATGAAGGGCTATTTGGTAAGGACCCCCATCCTGTACGATATGCCACGGGTCTTTAAATCGGATCGGCCCACCAACAGGTACGAGAAGAACTTCATCCACGGCACCAGTGGGAATTTGTTTCTGGGTTTCCTGGAATTCGTCAATGCCACTCTGATGGATACCAGCGCAAATGTAACAGCTGACTATTTGAATATGACGAACCTTTTGGATTTGGTGTCGCAAGGGGTGTACGAAACCCTGATCCACTCCTTCACCGAAATAACCACCAAGTTCGTGGTCAGCTATAGCTATCCCATTGGCATTAACGACTGCTGCATCATGGTGCCCTATCGAAATCAATCCCCAGCAGATCAGTACATGCATGAGGCTCTTCAGGAAAATGTTTGGGTACTGATCAGTCTATTCACCCTCTACATAACTGTGGCTATCTATTTGTGTTCACCACTGAGACCACGTGACCTCAGTGCCGCATTTCTACAGTCCATATGCACATTGACGTACAGTGTGCCCACTTTCATCATTCGCACGCCAACATTGCGTATGCGCTATCTCTACATTCTGCTGGCTATCTGGGGAATAGTCACATCGAATTTATACATTTCCCGGATGACCAGCTACTTCACCACAGCCCCGCCAGTGCGTCAAATAAACACTGTGCAGGATGTGGTGGAAGCCAATCTGAGGATTAAAATGCTGGCCATTGAGTATGAGAGGATGGCCAAGTCACCGCTGCAATATCCAGAAAGCTATTTGAACCAGGTGGATTTGGTGGACAAGCACATGCTGGACCTGCATCGTGATCCATTCAACACCTCCTTTGGCTACACGGTAAGCAGCGATCGCTGGCGGTTTCTTAACTTGCAGCAACTCCATCTTCGGAAGCCCATCTTCCGGTTAACGGAAATATGCGAAGGACCGTTCTACCACGTGTTCCCCCTGCACAAAGACTCCCACATGCGCTCCGTGATGACCGAATACATCATGATCGCCCAGCAGGCGGGCCTAATGAACCATTGGGAGCGCGAGACGTTCTGGGAGGCAGTGCATCTCCACCGCATCCATGTGCACTTATTTGACGATGAGCCGATGGCACTCAGCCTGGATTTCTTCTCCAGCCTTCTGCGCACCTGGACTTTGGGTCTGATCCTAGCCGGTCTGGCTTTTGCTGCCGAAATGAAGTGGCACGAGCATGTGACCTTCAAACGTCGTCCTGTTATACGGATAACCCGCAAGCCCAGATCGTTTCTCAGGCGCTTCATGAAATTATGATCCAAGAAAAAGATCCTCTCTGAAAACATGGAAACATAACTTTCAGTGGTATCACAAAAAGCTTGCAGGATTTTGTAGATTTCTCACTTTGAAAACAGTCTTAGAATTTACATCAACAAATTAGGTTTAATTGAAAAATGCACTGTATTTCCCAATAAAGAAGTCCATTTAGTAATAATTCGAAATTGTATAATTAAACCTTCACCTAGAAAGAGTTTCCAGGACAAACACGATCCCGGCCAAAAAACTCATCACAAGCAGCAGGATAAAGGCAATGGCCAGATGCTGCAGTCCAGCAGATGTATACTCCTGCGTGTCCGGCATTCGTTGGACCAAGCCTGCATGGAGGGCAGATCCAAAGCTGCTGCGAGCATAGAAGTTGAGAAGTCCCGAAGAATGGATGCGGAACGTGAAGTACTCGATGTCCCGCCACAAGGACGAATCCATCTGGAGGGGAAAAGCCAGGTGGTAGGAGCCAAAGCAAATTGAGCTTAGCTTGAAGAGTCGCTGCTTCAGATGTTTCTGCTGTTCGTCGAGGAACTCCCAGTGATCCTCTGTGACGAAATAGGCAAAGGAGCTATTGAAACTTGTTTGGTGCTCCGAGAATACTGCCGAATCCACGGGGCGTAGAAGCTCCAAAAACTCCTGGGGCAACTCCTTGTTCAGATTTAGCAAAAATTCCATTTCGTAGTCAATAATCATGACGGGCAACTGGGCACTCACTATGTCATTCATGGTGTTAATCTGGGCGTGGAAGAGATTCACCGTGAGGATGCTACCCAAATTGGATGTGTAGTAGGCGGAAAGGAAGAATCCGTGAAAAAAAACCGTGGCAAGAAGTAGAAATCGAAGGAGGCAGGGCTGTTGTAGCTGGCCCTCGATGGGCACATTGATGATATAACAAAAAGAGTTCAGTACAGCGCCCCGATAACCTGACCACCCACCGAACATCCTGAGCCACATCAACTCCAGAAGTACCAGCGCCAGCAAAGCTCCCAATGCAAAAAACCACACATTCCAATCAAAGGGCTGAAGTGGGTAGAAATAGGTGGAGACACTGTTGTACAGCGGAACCATTAGACACCACTGAACCACCAGTAATGGGTATGACTTCTCCAGCTCCTCGTCGGACATGAACAAGGCGTAGGCATGGGCACAGAACTCCATCTTGCGTTCACGTATCAATTGCAAGGCATCTTTCATATTAATCACCTGCCCACCGAGACTATCTGGCGGCATTATAAGCTCTTTAAAACTCCCGTTTATAAATCTGACAAAGGTTTCTATTATTCGGTATGTACTTCCATCATAGTGTCCTTGCGATTGAAATAAGTGTGGCAGGTCCTGTCGCAATGGTGTAGTAAATCCAAAGCCTCCTACATCCGAGCGAGCATTCTGCACCTGCTTCCAAATCTTCCCCATGTACTTCAAAAAATCTGTGCGATTCTCGAAACTCATGACGGGAAACTTGGAGACCCCAAAGAGTTGGTTGACACCCTCCATCGATTCGAAGTGCACCATAGAGTTGAAGAACTGCTGGTTGTAGGCAAAGGTCAGAAGGTCGTAGATTGGATGCATGTCACCCACTTTGTCCACATATATTACCATCGAGACGTAGAAGTGTCGTCCAAGTAGAACTTTGCTAAACACCTTCATTATGGGATCTTCCGCTCCAGTGGTAAACACAAAGCTCATGTGGTTTCTTCTCGCCGACGAGTAAATCATTCGCATCTCTGTATTATTATTCACCACCGTCTGAGTTGCCGACTTTCCGAAAGCCTCGTCAATGCGCATGATGAACTCATCTAGTTGGTCCAATCGCTGATGCGGACTAACGAACCATACGATCTCCTGGAACACATTCATTCGACCGAATGGAGCCAAAAGATTGAGCAAGTGTTGCATGTTCCAACCATGGCTTGGATGATATGTGGTCAACAAGAAAAGGCAAATCCGAAACGATGACCGCATGACTTTCCCTTAGAAGCACCAAGAATTAATTGAAACGCTCCACGATTTGTAAGCCAGGTTAATTTTTATGCCCCAATATATTTCTTGTTAACTGCTCCCATGGGAAAACTAATACAATACCTTCCTAGCTCCTATTTGAATAACCTCTACTAAAGCTCAGTGCATTCTGAGTCCTTTTCAAAGTTATTAAAATCACATTTAAGCATTATGATAAGTAGTAAGCCCTTGATAATAGAGAACAATGATATTTCCACTTGTTAGTAATCGTAGCACTCAAATCGTTCATACTGTGGACGTCTTTGCTTTCGTCGATGGATAAAGAGCTCCAAACAGAAAGCCAGCGAACTAATGGGTATTCCCGCGGATAAGACAATCCACGCCGTGGTGAAGAACTCCAAGTTTAGTGGTTCCACCGGATATGTGTCCAGGAATACTTTCGCGTAGCCAGCCTGCTCGGCATACCGAAAGGCTAGCTCTTCCCAGTAGTTCCACAAGCCCGCCTGCCAAACGTTCAGAATGAACTTGTTCAGTGAGTCGGCAAAGCTGGCATTGGATGCCATGGGCAAGGCGTTGAAGAGGCCGCCGAAGCACACCTTGGACAGATGAAAGTACGGCTGGATGAGCACCTTCTGCTGTCGGTTGAAGAACAACCAGGCATCCTGGGTGACCACATAGGCGTAGGAACGCGATGGACTCGCCAGCAGGGCCTGGTACTCCTGTCAGCTGCGCGCATCAAATTGCGGATCCAACGAGGAGGTGTTCACCACCGGCAGCCAACGCAGCTCTTCCAGCAGCGAGTCGTGGATAACGATGCGCAGTCTCGAGTGGATCAGATCCGACCAGGTGTCGATGGGCCGCAGAAACACCGGCTTCATGTCGAAGGCCGTCATGTGGCTGAGGTGGTAATTGGTCAGAATGAAACCAAAGATGTAGAGTAGTGTGTAGAAGATTATGACGCGAATTGAGGCGTGCTTCAGCTTTACTGACATGTTCATGTTGGCACTGAACATCAAGAGGGCCATAGCGTGAAGCACATTCCTGGTGTATGATCGGGTGGCATTCCCCGGCTCCCGCCAGTGCACATATCTCAGCAGGAGCGCGACATAGAAGGTGCCGAGGAAGAGGCATGTCCAGATGTACTTGCCCAGCGGCCACACCATGTACATCCACTTGGGCAGCTCGGGAGCCAGGGGTACCATAACGCAGTTCGTCATCAGCTCCAGCGGATAACTATGCTGCGTGGCGTTGAAGAAGTCACTGGTTTCCTCTGGCCGAATGATAACCCCATGGAGCGAGAGGTTGTACTTGCCGCTAATAATGTCCTGTTCCACCACCGATTTCTTGGGCAAACTCTCGAGAGAATCAAGAAACAGCTGGTAGTGGTACACCTCAGCGAAGTGCTTGACTATCTCCATGTAGGGACCACAGAACTTGGGCACCACAAACTGCGTTTCGTTGAAGATAAACGCGTGGGGGATGTCAAAACTATATGGCGAGCGGATCACTCCACTGGCCAGGTCCGTGTCAAGCAGCATTTTATGGCCGACTACGGATTGGCGTGCTCCTGGCCACATTTTATATGGCTGTCATATTATTGATGCCACACGCAAAAAACTGGCATTGGCAGACCAACTGGCACCCACGTGAATGGTTATAGTATACGAAATCCGGTTTATTTTAGTGCAAAGTTCAAAGATCTCAGATGTTTAATGACACGTTTTTGTGTCCTGCCGATTATCGTTCAGATTCCAAAGCCCGCTAACTAACCAACACATCGATAAAAAGGACACCCTAGAAAGTAATATGCCACTTATAAAAAAATATTTTCGCGAATGCGAACTGGACTTTGTTACGGATTCCCAACGGACCAACCCACATCACAACCTTTGTGTAGTTATTGGAGCGCAAGTACTTTCACCGCTCACAAAAAGCGTCCAGTTTTTTCTATAATCAAAAAACAGGCCACGAAATTCACAAAAAAATATTTGTATAAGGACTTGGCGAGTGTGGGAATGTGTATTTGAATTGGCAGCTTTCGTGTAAATACTTTTCAATTTTTTAGGGTTTCGACGGCACAAAACGACGACGATTTCCACCACACCCACACACACACACACTCACCTGTGTTTTACAAGTGGGCCAGAATAAAAACAAAACTGCCATTGAAATAATTCTGCACTTGAGGGTAATTACATTATCGTTAAATTCAAAATATAATGAAACTGGATTGTACAAGTTCAAATTGGCGAGCTTTGGTTGCCGGCAATCCAAACCTGTTCATGGTTTTATGAAAGCAAAAGTTCGCGTATATTCATATTTGTACTTGTTTCCAGCGAAATGTCTGACTTTTATATTAATTAATTGAAGCGCAAGGGTGCAACAAAGTATTAATCCCCTGTTATAGATGAATACAGACATCAATTTTGCAAACATTTTTATTTATGGCGAAATTAATGAATGCCAGTAGCTATGATATTCTATGGACTTTTCGTGTTTGCACACAAAAAAGTGTCGACATGAAATGGTGTTTCTGGCATATTTTTTTTCAGTTGCATATTTATTATCTGCAATCTGCTTAATTGATCATAATATATAATATTTAGTCTTTGGCCTGATAAGAGTAGTATGTTCTTATCACTATGGGGTGAGTTTTAGATAAGAAACTTCGTCAAACGAAACATATATAAGTTATAGTTAAAATCTGATTCAGAATAAGTAGTGAAAACTTACCTGAAAATGTCAGCAAATTGCTATTATTCATTAGCACTGCTAAAGCAAATAACTAAATATTTTAAATACCTAGAGATATACAACTTTATGAATTCCTTCGTAGCGTTCTAAATTTATTCGTATGTGGTTTATTTTGGGAACGTTTACCCACCATCCGGATTTTCGACCCTGCGAACAGCAAAACGATGCGGATAGCAAACCGAATTCAATCGAAACGCTAAGCCCAGCAACACGCCCACTTTCTGGCCCCCCAGCAAGCCCACTTGTGCTGGCTTGGCAAATTCCAATTAATTTATGAGCCAAAATCTTGTTTATCGGCTGACGGTTTGTCGGTTTTGTGGCTTTTGTCTGTCTTGCTCGAGTGCTTTGGACTTTCACTGCTGCGGTTGTTGCTGGTCTGGGTATTGCTGCGATTAGAGGCGGTAGTTGCTCCACAAACGAGTTGTTTTCGAGCAAAGAAATGCAGGCAAATAGCGCCAGCTTAAGCTTTAGTCTTAGCCACACATATACTATAGCTACTTATGAACGCGATTGACGCTCGTAAATTCAAGTGCCTTCATAGCCGTGATCGTCTAGTGGTTAGGACCCCACGTTGTGGCCGTGGTAACCCAGGTTCGAATCCTGGTCACGGCAATGCTGCAATATGCATTGTCACGGAGAAGGATCTACTTTTTTTTTTGGTGTGATCCTAATTTTATAAACTAAGAAATCAAGGCACAAATTACACTTTACTGTGCACTATTTGGGCCATTTTTTTAACCAAAAGGTGTTTTAATCCGAAAAGTATTTATCAGATCGGACTAAGGAGTTTAACCGCTTGTTTAAGGAGTTTACAAAATCCTTTAGCCAACTTGCATGTGAAATGTAACAATTTATTTTAAATTCCCATTGTCTTTCATTTATTGAAAGAGTTTAAGATAGATTTTATTTTATGAATCGTTGTTTTGTTCTTCAACGAGCCAATATCTACCTCAGAAATCAGCTCTATAAAATAGGCAATTGTAACTTAAAAATAAAATACTAAATCTCTTGGGCAATATATCTCCCAAGGATATTTCAAACCAAATTGATTTATTTAATCTCTTTTAAGCGCCACACTTTAAATAGTAAGGAAAAGCACCTGAGCTTGGCTTCAATTGTCCTGACTTGCGGCTTTTTCTGCAAACTGAATGGCGGCTGGCTTTGACTTGAATTTTAATTTAATTGTGAGCAATTGACAGAAATATACAAGAACCCAATCCAGCACTTCGACCGAAGGATATTAAGACGCTGCCAGCTGGTGTTGACATAAAAACGCAATAAAAATACTGCCACCGAAACGGAGCAGACGTAACAATACACAGTAAAATGAAATAGGAAGGAATAAAAATAAAAAGAAAATATATTCTATGATTTTCTTACATATCACCATTTAAAATATCCTTTAAAATATTTGGAATATACTTTAAATGATATCTTTCTTTCAAAGCAAAAGCCTTAAAATAACGTACATACCTATTACTTATTTTTACCAATATTCCCCTTAAATAAGATTCCATGTTCGGTGTACGTACAGGGTACTTGCCAAAAAATCACTCAAAATCAATTGAATGTGGCCAGCACCGGTTTTCCCGTGGCAATAAGGGAAATCAACGTGAAAATAGCGACAACAATGCGTTTTGTTGCCGCTGCGGAGCAAGTGCTTATTGGATTTCTCGTCGTGAGAAGCGGGTGACAGCCTTTGGAAATCATTACTGGTTGGTGGGAATGGGTGTGGGGCAACTGGTCTGGGTTGTTGCGGGTGCTGAGTTGGGGCGATACAGAGTGGCCCATAATTACTTCAGGACGGTGTGAATCTTGTCCCAATTGCCATGGCGAATTTAAATTTTCCGCAAATAAAACGGCCGTGTGAGACAATCGCATTATTTACCATATACAATTCACGTAAAATGCAATGGCCATTTTCATGCCGTTTCAATGAAAGTAAAGAAAAATACAAATATTAACCACAAAGGCCTTGCTCACATCTGTGGGGGGTGGTTGTGGGCGGTGTGCGGTGGGTGGTGATTGGTGTGCAGTCGCCTGTATTTATGCATTTAAATTCGTCCGTTTCTCTATACGTATGTGTGTTCATATTGAATGGATAAAAGGGATTTGCGTTTATTTCGTTCTGCGTCTGGCCTGTTGGGTTCTTATGTATATATATATATATATATCCATATACGATCTGTCTATATGGCCGATGTCTGCGGGGCCATTTCGGAACAGAACGCAACACGCCGGAAACATTTTTGTTGTGCCATTTGCATTGCCATACAATTTTGCTCAACACATTGGCAGCAACAACGGGCCCATTTGGTTTTATATTTCATAAACCGGGGGGATACGACGAAGGTTTCTGTTTTAAGCGGCAAGTCAGAACGTATAAAATACAATAAATATGTCATAAAATTGTGGGTTGTCACAAACACTTTATATACATTTGTACCGAAAACCAGTATGGGCACCTTTCTGAAACTATATATTCATTCTCTATATTTTCACTATTTTACTAGCTATTTGTATACAGCGTAAGTTCTTTATTACATTCTTTCAATTTACGCTTGTCCAGTCCATCTTAATATTTACTTGTTCTTAAACGAGCACCGGAAATGATCGTTTGAGCTGTGCTAATTGAATGAAATGTTAGACTCGGCTGGGAATTAAAAAAGAACTGCGTATTTTCGTTGACTCATTTCACATTTTTAAATATATTTGGTACCTGGTGATTAGCTACAATTTATGCAAATGCAAGATCATACAAATATTTTCTACAATGGCATCGCGACGAGAGCACGTCTGAGTTTAGAATGCAAATATTAGTGCAATTGTACGTGTCTTTGGCGGTGGCAGCTCCTCAATAAGTTAAAATAAACTATGAACTAAACGAATAACAGTTATTAGCACGTGCACGCAGAAATGAGATGGCACCAGTGGTGGACAGGACAGCCTACTGGACCTTCTTGGCCTCCTTGGGCGCAATGGGTAGTCGTTCGATGGCCTCCTTGTACAGCTGGTTAAGGCCAAAGGTGGCGCGCACATTGTCGCTGGAGAAGAAGAACTTTTGCAGTTTACCCTTGGAATCGACGCAGGGCCTGCGGTCCGTCTCCTTGCCCTGTTGGAACAGGATCACAGTTGGTAGCTGTCGGGAGAAGCTGCTGTCCGAGATGCGATACTTTTGGGCCACGTCCGGAAAGCGTCCAATGTCAATCTTGCCGAACTTCAGGTGGTCCGTGTTGTACTCGGCGGAGAGCTCAGCAAAAACGGGGGCGAAGTTCACGCAGCTGGGATTCCACACCGTGTAGAAGCAGATCAGCCAGCTGGTTCGCTTGTCCCTGGCCAATTCCTCCTCGAAGACCTGTGCGTTGCGGAAGTAGGTGATGTGCTCGGGTCCGCGATACGAGGGCTCCGGCAGCACCATGCCCACCAGGACGCATAGAAGCAGAAAGCCCAGGCCGTAGCGGAAGTCCGCGTAGGCCCACAAAATGGCGTTGGCCACTTTGGTGTAGAGGAACGACGAGGCCAAGTAGTTAATCATGGTGACACTGCCCGTTTTGCGTGACCGTATCATCACCACGATTAGCAGGAAGAACAAGATTTCCACCTCACGACTGTCCAGGTCGCATGCTTCATCCTCTCCGGCGAGAATAAATAGGCGGGTGCAGATGAACTGCGTCTTTTTGGCCAAAAGGTACGATATGGCCAGGAGTATGTTAACCCAGTAGTATGGCTTGGCCAGCAGAGCCATCTGCTTCTTCCACGTCATCTCTGCGTCCGGGGGCTGAATGCGCTGATCTGGGTCACGATTTTAATTAACAATTTCCCGAGTTTTTCTTTTCTTGCTTTTGACAGCCAATTGTTAATTTTAGCCTCGCCGTTGACTAGAAATTAGCAGCCTAGTTGTCTGGCACGGGCGTTGCCACCTGATAAAAGAACAGTGGCACTCTTGTCAGTGCTGGAAATGGTATTAGTTCGTTGGCGCCTTTTCAAATTCAAAATCATCAATTAACAGTTTGCCTTTCTTAAACGTTCTTTGATACGTTTTATTTACTTATATGCATTATTATCTTACAAGTATTTAGTATTTAGTATTTAGCATTTTTTTTAAATGATAATTAATCAAAAGTTAAAACCATAAACAGAACTTGGGACAACCATATTTGTTTGCCCGAAAACCAACCGAAACTGATAAGCGAGTTATTGTTACATCAGCATTTTGCTAAAGTCATTGAGAGATTGTTGACCTAGCACACAAAGGCCACTGCAAAAAAAAGGTAAAAAAAAGGCATCGAGGATCTTCATTATCGGCACACACGCCGAGTTCAAATCTGCGAAAAAGCTTGGCTCTCTACGTGATCTCAGACGCTCGTGGCTTCCATCAGTCGCCTTATCACCCAAATATTATTTTGGCCTTTTTTTTTGTAGTTCCTAAATTAAATGTGTTTGGAACTGTGTGAATACTGTGAGAATTTTGTACCCACTTCATAGAGCATCACCAGTATTATCGCCATCGTGGCTGACTCTCCGCGTTGTGCAAAGATTAATTTTTTTGTAGTAAACACTGTGCGCGTCACTGGACTAAACGATTTATTTTTAATCGTATTATTGAGACCAATTTACGAGGGTCATCTCCATGATCCCCATCGGATCGATCACCCACCTCTTTACTGGTTTCACTAGTAGGCCGTTCTTTGTTTATACAGCGATTATTTTATGTTCAATACACTGGCAAATAAAGTGAGCTTGCTTCTATTTATAGAATATTTTCAACTGTGTTATTAGTAACCTCCTTATCGAATCAAACAACTTTCTCGTGGCTTTATATTTAAATTCAACCAATCATTCACTTTATAGTAAAAAAAGTATTAACAAAGACACTAGAATAAGACAATAGAATAAGAATTCTAGTGTCTTTGGTAATAATATATTAAAAACAATTAACTTAAAACAAAATAAGATTTTTTCAAGTGCACTGTTTTGTACAACTTGATAGAAATGAAATAGGGAATCAATACAGAAAATATTTCGAAAATCCGAGATCATGACTAATCAAAGTCAAATCTAAGGTGTTGATGCTTTTGCACCTTGTCTGCGCCAAAACAAAAATGAAGTGAAAATTTCAGTAAACAACGTGCACTTAGGTCAGTTTTTAATAATATTATAATCACAAATGCCTTTGCCAGCATGCTATAGTGTGTTGGCAGCCGGATTAATCTGGTTTGGAATAAAGTCTCGTAAGATTGTCAGCCATTTGAGTACAGGGACACTCGTGATGGGAACGAGAGCCCTTCATCTTGGCTGCGGCTAAAAAGCAAAACTGGTCTATAGATCCAGGGCTCTGATAGCCATATCAAGTACACAAATCTACTTCCCAGCCCCATCGAAACTTCCCGTAGAGCTTGGAAACAAATAGGCTTGTGTGTGGAAATGACAAAAAAAAAGGCAAAACCAAAACAATGACAACTGCAACTGATAAGTGGCACAAAATGGCGATCACTTGCCGGCTTTATAATCGCGCTATCAAGGCAGCCTGATCTCCTGTCTCCCGCTTATCACTTGGCGGCAGCTCCGAGCCGAACCGATCCGATCCGAACACGCGTTCTATAAATTCCATTCCCAGCCAGGCGACGTCTTCAGTTTAAATCCGAACCCTTGTGCTGAGTGTTCATCTCCGAGTAGCAGACATAGACAATCGCAGACAATCGAGCAAATCCCAGAAAAAACGACAGGCATCAAATGCCAAATCCATCGTGCAAAGCTAACCATTCCAATTGGCCTAATCTGATTCATAGTTGAAATTGTGATAAAAAACAAAAACCAAAGAAACTGGGACACATTTCGATCTAAGCGAAATATCCCCTATCCCACAAACTTTTTCCGGACTTTCAGTTTGGCCTTTGAATGCTGCTGCAGCAGTGCGGAAAAATCATCAATCTCGATCAGCATTTCACCGAGTGCTGGAATACAAGCCCATTGCGAAACTTTGACTTCATCATCTCCCTTCTGAGCGTTATTTCCCTAAGTGGTGGGTGGTGATTTTAGCCATGTATTTACAATGTATAACTAACTTTTGATGCTCCTCCTCCGCCTCCAGTTGTTAAGATGGCCGCCATTCCACAAGGTGCATTCGCAGCCTGCAAGATTCGCGAGCAATTCAACGAACGTGAGCTGATCATCGCCCGTCTGAGGTCCGCTGCCGCAGATAAGGGTTCCGTTGACAACGGGAACGCCCTAACCCGTAAGTGCACATGACGATCCACGATCTCGATCCGCTGGGTCAATGGAGCTCATACGCATCAATTTTGCATTTCCAGAACGCGAGTACTCGCCCAACAAGTACAACGACAAGCTGATGAACTCCATCTGGGGATTGTACAATCGCTATTCCCCCCACAATGTGAAGAAGAACGAGTACGCCCCCACCAAGTGATGACCTAAAGTGGGGCCACGTTCGCTTCCAGCTGACGTGCCCCAAACGCGACTAGCATCCCCACCAGGATGTTGGTCAAAATCAATTATATATTATATATACACAACTATAATCTCAAGCATATATCGATTTAAACGCACATAACACTTTGGTAACAAATATCTATTTAATGCTGTAATGTTTTGTAAAATTCAATAAATACTTATGATATTGTATGTAAAGGGACAAGACCATGAGGCGTAGTTTAATTTAAATAGCAGGACTCGTAGGTCGGCACCATGTACTTGATGTTGATGAAGGCATCCTCGCCGCCATGCAGTTCCAGCACCTGCAGCGTCTCATCGATCAGATCCCCCAGATTCAGATTGTTCTTCTGGGCATAGTCGATCTCATCGCCGCAGTTTACTATACAGCACAGAATATCCACTTCAATGGAAGTTACTGGAAGTAATCGAGTTTAGTGGAATACCTACAGTTTTTCACCTTAAATGCATTGAACATGGGCAGCAACTGGCGGTAGAAGGGCACCAGGGCGGGTCCCACCAAATCCGAGGACATGACCAGCTGTTGGATTATCTTCAATGTCGTGCACATTACCTCCAGGTTTCGTGTGCTCAATGCGTCTGCAAATGGGGGCGTATTTGGTTTTGGTTTTGTGCTCGCATTGGCAAGGTGCAAATTAGACCGAAAAACTTCGAGGCATTTGCGTGCCAGCCAATGCCCTGGTACTCACTCTTCAGCGGCAATATTAATTGCGGTATCACCGGGTGTATCTTCTCGCCCCCGGCCAAGAGGAGATCCGTGACCCCCTGGCGGGCATAGGTCTTGTAGGGATGTTTCGTCTCCGCCAGTCCGTCGAAGAAGAGCGGCAGATAGAGGCTGTAGTCCAGCTTTTCAATGTCCACCTAGGCGAGATACGGGAAGAGGTGACACCGTTGGCGGGTCAAAGGTGAATAGAGCCGCTCCAAGTTCGAAATTGGTTCGTGTACCGGCGGTGGCGCAAGTCTTGCAAGTGTACATTTGCACGCCATGCCGGTTAGGCGCCCTAGCTGATTTCCATTAAGATGCTCTTTGTTTGCTTACGTTGTCAGTGGAAAATTTTTAGAACACATCGAGAAATGGGCCTGTACCTGCCTATAGACTTTGCAGTGCTAAGTCTAGACTAATCTTTGTTCGAGAGTCTGCTTTGAGTATAGTTACCAGCTTAGCTTAGTTGATTTGAGCTAACAAAGGGTTATAATATAACCCACTATCTTAACCAGATTGTATTGCATATATGACTGAATGACTCAGAATAGGAATTTTACTTTGATTTTAAGAAGACAGCAACTTTATATTTAAGTCAAAGGCGACATCGCTGGCATCGCAGCTGCGTGAGCCTCACATATGGGTTTCCCCAACATCGACCTTCGACCCCGTGACGTAAATCAGGCAGTGTCACTCACATATCACTCTCCTGTCACGACGGCATTTCGGCCTAGATAAACAAACGCACCACCCAAATGACATACGCCGCATATGTGGACTCCACATCGAATATGGAGTGCCATCCAAGGTCTGTGACATTGAACCAGCCAAAGGGGTCACACACACACTCATGCGAGGTGGGTGGGAATTGGTTACACATAACTTTCCGATTGCAGCGGAGTTCCATGGGAAATTGACTGACAGTTGGACGGTGCGACGTTTTGAATGTCAGTAGTCGCATTCCGGACGGAATCGCTTGCCCGTCAGCCGTGGAGCTCTACTAACTCCGGAAATAGACAATGGCATATTATTTACTCGGTTTTTGCTTTCACCTGCAACACTTGAAATAATTGGACACGCAGGTGTACGAAACTCGAGCTAAATTCAAATATGGGCTTTGTCTATGGGTCACCGAGTGGTAAGGTTACCCCTTTCTAGTGACAGTCGTGCAATTTCATTTGATTTTTATTTGCATTGACTCACATTTGTATAGTTGAAGTTTAAGTTTGCCAACAGACATATGGAAAATTCTAGCTATGGTTACAAAAATAAATCATTACCCGAATGTAAGGGCTTAAAAAGAATTAAGTTTAAATGTATGACCTATCCAAATTTCGAACAATATAACTTAATACCATATATATAGTATAATTAATAAGTCAACTAACAACGAACCTAATGGAATTTAGCGCCCTACCAAATAATTCCCACCACTCACCGTCCATCCGATTTTGTCGCCCCCGCAGAGGTACTCCATCTTTATGGGCAGGTCGCCGCGGTCAAAGTACATTCGGAAGAGGGTTCCTCGTCCCGGATCATTAGCCCCACCGGTGGAGCAGCCATTAAGACCCATGCCCAAGTTGAAGGTGGACATGGACTTTTGTTGGCGCCTCAGAACTGAAAATCAGTACAAATGCAAATGTGGGCAGGGATGTCATTAGGGAAACAAATACCGATGGGCGAAACACCCAAATAAACAAACTAACGCACTTTTCGGATTGGGCACCCGACTCCTGGCACTGGCTGTCTTGGGGGCGGTTTCGTGGATGGGTCCGTCGATGACGACCGTGTTCTTTTGCTGCGACTGAATGGAGAAGGGTGGAACGTAGCGCGGACGCGACGAGACCGCCGCTCCATGGATGCCGCTAAGTGGACGCAGTTGCGCCGGATTGGCGGACTTGGAGCGCGTCGGCCTGTGGTAGTCGTGCGTGGGACGCCTTGCCGTCGCGGTGCGTGCCGTTTGGGCCATGGCCATTTCCGGTTGATGCGACGATGTGCAGCCACGTAGTGTAAACAGCGAACTGCCGAGCGAAGGAATTTCTGTAGCCAGGCTGGCACTCCTGGTGTTGGCGTTGCTTTTGCTGTTGCTGTTGGGTGTCGTGTCGTTTCTATGGAGCACGTTGCTAAGGCCTGGGGCGGCTTAGTGACCGATAAGCCAGCAGTTGGAGCTAAAGCCGCTTGCTCGCATTCGCTGCGGTGCTCTCTTCCAGTCGCATTTGTTACAATAACAAGCCGGTTAGCCTTATAGGCGCCAGTTATGTTGTTATTATCATTCGACTATGCACTAACCAAAGTCCCCGGACTGCATGTAGATTTCCCAAGCACTTTTATTGGGCATTTCAGGTCAGCGAACTCATCGGAATGAAGGGGATCTGGGTTTTCTGGGGGCGCAACCGCAGATTAACAACGACAAATTGGCACAGCTCATGTCAATCATGCCAACATTTTATTCTATTTGATGAACAACAACAATCGATCCATAAAAGCAATTTAATTTTATATACAGAAGTAATAAATATTAAAACGTATTCAAAGTGAAACAAATTACCTAAACAACTTAATATTATAAATATTATATGTTAATCAGAATTTACTAAATCTTTTTAATCAAAGTACAAAGTAAATCGTCATAAATCTAATCAATAGCCATGAGAAAAACATAGAAATGCCATCATCAAGCAAAGATTTCAAAAAAGAGGTAAGCATGCGTGAGTTGTAAATTTAATTTTAACCTTATAATTCTGAGCCAATAAATTAAGTTTTAAAAAGCGCGCCAAGAGAACTTATCGATAAATGGCTAATTCTGCTATGCAGCACTGGTGCTTTGTTTACATTCTGCGGTGTTCGGCGTTTGTCTGGCAACGCCGCACCTGTTCTGTGCGGGTGGCGTGTTGCAAAGTGCCGAGGGCACTGAGAACTACTAGTGTTGGCTAGCGATCGAGTGCGAATAAAGAACAAAAGTGTGATATGTCGCTGTGAATAGCCAATTATCTGTGTTTTCTCGTGCTAAATCAGAAAATTTTTCGCAATGTCTGAGCCAGAGGTGACCAGCGTTGTAGATATGAAATCGCCCAACATATCCTCCTCCTGCTCCTTCTTCAAGCTGAAGAAGCTGTCGGAGGAGTCGCTTCTGCAGCCGCCGGAAAAGGTCTTCGACATTATGTACAAGCTGGGCGAGGGCAGCTATGGATCAGTCTACAAGGCAGTGCACAAGGAAAGCAGCTCCATTGTGGCCATCAAGCTGGTGCCGGTGGAGTCCGACCTGCACGAGATTATTAAGGAGATATCCATTATGCAACAATGCGACTCGCCGTATGTGGTGCGCTATTACGGCTCCTACTTCAAGCAGTATGACCTGTGGATCTGCATGGAGTACTGTGGCGCCGGCAGCGTCTCCGACATTATGCGTCTGCGCAAAAAGACGCTGACGGAGGACGAGATAGCCACTATTCTGTCGGACACTCTGCAGGGCTTGGTCTATCTGCATCTGCGTCGCAAGATCCATCGCGACATCAAGGCGGCCAACATCCTGCTCAATACCGAAGGCTATGCTAAGTTGGCCGATTTCGGAGTCGCTGGTCAGCTCACGGACACAATGGCCAAGAGAAACACTGTGATCGGAACGCCCTTCTGGATGGCCCCCGAGGTGATTGAGGAGATTGGCTACGACTGTGTGGCAGACATATGGTCATTGGGCATCACCGCCTTGGAAATGGCCGAGGGAAAGCCCCCATACGGTGAGATCCATCCCATGCGAGCCATCTTTATGATTCCGCAGAAGCCACCACCATCGTTCCGGGAACCGGATCGCTGGAGCACAGAGTTCATTGACTTCGTGAGCAAGTGCCTGGTAAAGGAGCCAGACGACCGGGCAACGGCCACTGAACTGCTGGAGCACGAGTTCATACGCAACGCCAAGCACCGATCGATCCTAAAGCCTATGCTTGAGGAGACCTGTGCCATTCGCGAGCAGCAACGCGCCAATCGCAGTTTTGGGGGCGTGTTGGCTGCTAGTCAGGCGAAGAGCTTGGCAACCCAGGAAAACGGAATGCAACAACACATCACGGACAACGCGTTTATGGAGGATCCAGGTACTCTGGTGCCGGAGAAGTTCGGTGAATACCAACAGAGCTCAGCCTCAGATGCCACCATGATAGCGCATGCAGAGCAAGGTGTGGATGAGGGCACTTTGGGGCCGGGTGGACTAAGGAACCTGTCCAAGGCAGCTGCTCCTGCAGCGGCCTCTTCGGCAGCATCTCCTCTGGACATGCCGGCAGTTGACAGCGGCACAATGGTGGAGCTGGAGTCGAACTTGGGTATGTAAATGATTTTGAAAGGGCTGGCCATTTGTTATTGTATTGTCTGTTATTCAGGCACTATGGTAATCAACTCCGATTCGGACGACTCCACAACGGCCAAAAACAACGACGACCAGAAGCCGCGAAACCGCTACAGGCCGCAGTTCCTGGAGCACTTCGATCGCAAAAATGCGGGAGATGGCCGTGGCGATGAAAAACCCATAGCCACAGAGTATTCTCCGGCAGCAGCGGAGCAGCAACAACAACAACAACAGCAGCAGCAACAACAACAGCAGGATGAACAGCATCTGGCAAGCGGGGCCAACGATTTGAACAACTGGGAGCACAACATGGAAATGCAGTTCCAGCAGATCTCCGCCATTAATCAGTATGGTCTGCAGCAGCACCAGCAGCAGCAGCAAGTTCTGATGGCTTATCCCCTGATGAACGAACAACTCATCGCGCTCAACAATCAACCGAATCTGCTGCTCAGCAACGCTGCGCCAATGGGACAGCAGGGAATACCGGCAGCGGCTCCAGCTCAACCGCCGCCCGCATATCAGAATCAGCATATGCATACGCAATCGCACGCCTATGTTGAGGGTGAGTTTGAGTTCCTCAAGTTCCTTACCTTCGACGATCTGAACCAGCGGCTGTGCAACATCGATCACGAAATGGAGCTGGAGATCGAACAGCTAAACAAGAAATACAATGCCAAGCGGCAGCCAATTGTTGACGCCATGAATGCAAAGCGCAAACGCCAGCAGAACATCAATAATAATCTGATTAAGATATAGGTAAAGCAACTCACAATTTCGCAAGACAACTGATTATGAAATCTCAACTCACTCAATTGCCTCTACATTGGGTTAAGTTTGCAGATGAATACTGAATCTTACAGACCCATCATCTGTATCCTCTAGAAATTATTCGTGCATTGTGCAAATTTAACCTGGTGGAAGGGTCTAAAATCAATCACAAGAAATGAAAACACAAAAGCTTTATTGTAAAATGCAGTGAAAACAGAAAAGAGGAGTCATCGGCAGTATCTTCCAGCACGAAAGCATATTTTCTGTTAGATTTCATCAAATTTATGCTTGGTTTCTTATATCCTAGCTTTCATTGATCTGTCTTTTAATATAAATAGGTATGCTCGAATAAAATTTATCTTGCGTTTATTGTAGCTGCCCGTATTGTGAACTGCCCAGGCCTTATCATAATTTAATAAGACTTATAATATTCGTTCTTCCTTGGTAACTATTAACCTTTATCTCTAAAACACTTATTTTCTGTCTTCGTGCGATAAAAACAGTAACCCGTCAAGCAATACTTATAAAGGAGAAACATTTTTATACGCATTGGAATGCATATTTTTCGAACATATATTTATCAAAGCAAAATGCACAGAAACACTCACATTTAAACATTTATATATACCTAGTACTTTTAGCAATTATAAATAATTTACATAATAAATATATAGGAATATATGAATCAAAAAATTGCATACAATATATAACTTATTCGAAAGATACTTAAGAAAATTTTGTAATAAGTAATGATATATGTAGACCAAGGAAACCTCCTTTTTATTTTAGTATGACTACTCTTGTATATCCATTTCCTGAGTTGCCTGCTGCATGTCGTGCAATTGTGCCCGCAAATCTTCGGGCAAAGTGTGCTCGTTCAAGGCACTAGGGTCTTCACCATCCACGACAATCTCCTCTGGATCTGGGGCTCGTGGCAAAAAGTCGGCATCTGGGAACATTTTGCCAAATATGTCGCGAGCATTGGCAATGGCCGCGTCATAATCCAGCTCGTAGGTAGGTGGATCGGTGTAGTAAATATGCTCGGCAGCGGGACTTTTACTAGACTGGGCAGCAATTGTGAAGTATGAGCTAAATATTATTTGTGCGTCTGATTGATCGAAGAGTTGGCTAGTGAAAATGGCTAGATCAGACGCTGGATCCTCGCTCAACGCTGGCGTGGTCAGATGGAAGATATCTGTAAAAATTAATTCATTAAAAAGGAATAATTCACATATTTTCTTAAGTTTCTTACATAAACCCTCGGGACAGGCTCCCGTGTAGTGCGACAGTTGTATTAGGAAGGCTTCCCGTCCACCTTCATTGTCAAGTAGTCGAAGAAGATTTACACCACCACCTCCCTTGTTCAGCTCCTCATTGCCCAGGGGACTGGACGATATGAACAAGCCACGTGAGATGTGCGGCTTCAACTCGATGCCCTTTGAAACTGGTGTATAGCCAGGGGCAGAGACCACATTCTTGGCACGCAAAGTTTTCCCTGCGCTGCTCAGCAGGAACTCATTCGAATTGGAATCTAAGGCAATGTCGTCAACGGCTCGCTTTAGGCAGTAAATGCCACCATAAACAGCGCACAAACGGCAGAAGCACTGCGGCAATTCCCCGCAGCCATACATGGGAAAGAGAAAGGGTGTGTTGCCATAGCGGCCCAGACTGCCCAGAAATCGTTGTGTGCGCTGCATACCCTCCTCGAAGCTGGTGCTGGGGCCGCACATGGCAATGGCCTGCATCACGCACGACGATATCTTTTCGGTCACCCGCTGCGCCTGCAAATATTCCAGAAACGTTCGTCCCCGGAATTCCAACGAGTCCTCGTTGCACTTGTCCTCGCCGTAATCGTTGCAGGCGGTGAGAAATTTCATCAGCAAGCGCTTTTCCACGATGGTCAGTGTTTTGGTGTTGAAGACATCGCTACGGGAGCAGGGCACGGACACAATTTCACCATTGTGGCGCATGCACACATGGTCCACGGCTCGGAATTCAGCATAGCGGCAGATGTTCGACTTGATGAGCAACTGCACCAGCTCCCCGGCTGCGTATAAAATGCGCGGGCATAGATCCAAGCTGAAGCGTCGCGACTTGGCCAGCACTGAGTCCCTATTCCAGGATTGTGCATCTGTTTCTGATTCTTTTTCCATGGAATGCCAGGTGTACCTTGCGTTTCGCAATGCAGAATGAGGCTCGACTTCCTGGTCCAAGCGGGCACATAGAGCATCCATAGAGAAGGAGCTCCAAACATCCCCGTAGTACTCATTACTATCCAGGTGGAGCACCGATTTGCCTATCCTGCTGCCCGCAGCGGCGATGCAGGACTCGGTGAAGCCTGAAAAGGGCGTCCCTCGAATGACTCATCTGTGGTTCTTTTCAAATCTTCTTAATTACCTGTGCCTATGACGACCAGGTCAAACTGCTCCGGCAGGTCATCCAACATGTTCTAAGCCTTATTTGCACTGATATTTAAACTATATTTACGGATAAATAAAGTATTCCGTGAATTTATTGCGAATTTACTTAAGCAGCTGTTTACAGATGCGCAGCTAGCGATGACGTCATCAACAAACAGCTGTTCATAGTATTGGCTAACGAAACAAAACGTTATAAAGTTGTTTGAAATTTGAAATATAATTAAACTTTTGTAATTATTCCATACGGAGTTTAGCATTGCATTACAACTCTTTAAGCATTTAAATGTATTAAAAATTGTCTAATTCAATAGTTATCGCAGGCGTATTACAAAAATACTGAATTTCCCAATGCCCAAATCAACAGGTGCAATAAAAATGCACACATACAGGTGGGGGGAATTGTGCTTGTAGTTGTAGTCGCCGCTACCATGGAAACGGAAAATTCGTAAACAAAAGCCGGAAAATTAAAAATTGCAGAATGTACACTAACGCAGCAGAAACGTAAAGCCAATAATGTCCTTTGAAAAGATCCTTTACAAATATGAGGAACCGCACGGGATCGGAGATGTGTACTTCATTTGGCAGAAGGCTTTGCTGGCCACAACTGGTACCGATGGATCGGTGGCCCTGTACAATCGACAGGGCCAACTGGTGCAGCGCATCATACTTTCTGGGTGAGCTATGCTCAATCTCTACGTAATAATGAATAATGACCAGTAATGGAATCTCTTCTCCAGGCTGTGCTCAGGATTCGCCTGGGACCAAGAGGGTGACCTGCTGGGCATCATTACCAGTGGCTCCCCAAACATAACGTTGTGGGACTATAACAGCCAGGAAAAGATCAGTGTGGAGACGGGCCTTCGAGATCCCCTCACGTGCATTCTCTGGTCCAAGCAGCAACAACTACTGGCCGTCGGCACAGGACGCGGTAATCTGGCCATTTATAATCATAGCAGTGGAAAGCGACCCACACCGGTTCTGGGCAAGCACAGCAAACGAATCACTTGCGGCGCCTGGTCCGCCCAGAATCTGTTGGCTCTCGGTTCGGAGGACAAGAGCTTCTCGTTGAGCAACGAGGATGGCGACACAGTGCGCGTAGTCCAGCTAAGAGATGCGCCCACCGACATGTACTTCGCCGAAATGGCCAATGACGAACGTATTGCGGGGGACAATGCCATCAGCATGATCATCGGCAAGCGTACTCTGTTTCTCTACTATTTGCCCGAGCCCGAGAATCCTACGGAGCTGGGCTTCCAGAGCCGATACGGATCGCTGATGCAGCACAAGTGGTTTGGCGATGGGTATATCCTGCTGGGCTTTTCCAACGGACATGTAGTGGCCATCTCTACGCATCCCAAGGACGTCGGACAGGAGCTCTGGCAGGTGAAGAACCACAAGGACAGCTTGACCGGATTGGCATACTGCCCGACGTTAGATATAGTTGCCTCCTGCGGGGATGACAGGTAAGTACTTATATTCTTATCTATAAAACCTGTTAGGAAACATTCGTATGTTAATATTCACATTTTTTAAGCAGCATTAAGATTCATTCAATAACGAATCTCCAGGAGACTGAACGCATTATTACCGTGCCAGATCATGCCGGTGTTCAGATGATCGATTGGTCGCCCGATGGTCAACTATTGGCGGTTACAACAAACCATGGTACTGTGTACATCTATGTGACCAAGCTGCCTCATCTCTTCGCCGTCTCTGCACCTCGGATTGTGCTGTTGAGCAGTCTCGCCGAGGTGTCCATCTATGTTTACGCACCGGACAAGACAAAGTCGCTGCCTTTCCGCTTGCCTCTGGAGGGTGAGCCTACCTTCATGGCCGTGGGGCCATACAACTTTGCTACAGGAATTGAAAAGCACGTATGGTTTTATGATCTCGGGAAGAGTTTGGGCGAGGAGCCTCGTCCACTAAGCGAACGCGATTTTCCGCGCAGCGTGGAGAGCATGAAACTGAATGCGGACTACTGTGCCGCTTTGTGTCCACCACAACTAATCCTTCAGGCCATTGCCGCCGACAATCCAAACTGCAAGGACAAGCTGCAGGCGGTTTTTCCAACAGCTCTGCCCAATATGCCCAGTGATGCGGTGATCACGTGCTTTGCACTTAGCCAGGAGCTTCTGATTTTTGCAACAGATGTGTGTAGTTGGAAAAGTTGGTTTGTTCTTTGCATAATAATTTATAATATTATTCCAGATTGGTCACCTGGTGTTCTATTCCCTGGAAAAATGGGACAGCTGCACAATCTACAGACACAGTATGGGCATCCGGCAGCTCTTCATGGACATCGAAGGCACCAAGGTTATTTTTATAGATGATCATTCCCAGGGTTATGTTTTCCTACCTGTTGTCGAGGAGGCCCTCCTCATTCCGGACATTCCCAAGCAGTGCCTTGGCTGTCTTTGGGATCTCACGCAGCCGAATATCTTCATCAGCTACGATGCTAGAATCGTCAATACGCACGTCTTTGTGCGGCATTCTGTACAAGGGACACACACCCTGATGGTGGGTGAGTCCAAACTGAATCCGGGTCAATTTCCTCTGCTGCTCTGCGGCGGAGAAATGGCTTTGCATATAGATGGTGGCCAGTATGCCACACAGTCACTCAGTACCCACGTCGTGAATCCCAGCAACAGTCAGGCAGCAAATCTTCAGATGCTCCTGAAGCTGAGAAACTACGATGAAGCCTACAAGCTGTGCAAGCAGATGAATCAGAGCAGCGCCTGGCGGGAGTTTGGGGAGCAGGCCATTTCCGATCTGGAACCCGATATAGGTAACACTAATTTTCTTTCGTTTACATTTGAAATTAAAACTCCTTGTATTTGCAGCAATTCGAGCCTACCGTCAGCTTGGTGATGCTGCCCTGGTTAATGCTTTGTCTGAACTGCGCTACGTGGAGGATCTGGACATGCTTATCGGCTGCTGTTGTACACTCTTGGCCCAGTACGACCAGGCCAAAGAGCACATGTTAAAAGGAGTTTACACAAGAGCAGCTCTGGACCTCTGTCGAGATCTTCTGCAATGGGATCAGGCCCTGCTTTTGGCCCACAAAAACGATCCACAAGAGGTGCCCTATATAGCCAGGGAATACGCCCAACAATTGGAGTTCAAGTAAGGCATCGAATCGTGTAACATCAGTTTTTAAATATTTACCTTACTGTTTTGCAGTGGAAACTATACTGATGCTCTATACCACTATGAGAAGGGATACAAGGAGGACTTAATCAATAGCAAGGAGACTGAAACGGATGCCTTAATGGACAGTTCCCCCGAATACGAGGAACATGTCCGTCTCTGCAAAATGGGTATTGCAAGAACTTCTATCAGAGCGGGAGACTTCAGACGTGGGGTAAACCAATATCTGATCCTCAACTGAAGATACTTACATAAACCTTTCCTCATGTTAAAGATTCAATATGCTGTGGAGCTGGAGGACCAGCAGCTTTTGTTTGACTGCGCGGAACTTTTGGCCACCGTGGGACATCTAACCGAGGCAGCGGGATTGTATGAGCGTGGTGGTTTCTATGATGAGGCCTGTGGCCACTACATTGCACTTAAAATGTGGAACAAGGCCAATAATATCCTACCCAAGGTAAAAAGTACCAAACTTCATGCCGCGTATGCCAAGGCAAAAGAGAACGATGGTCACTATGAGGAAGCAATACGAAGCTATCGTATTGCAGGTGACTTGGATGCCTGTGTTAGGATCTACTTGGATCACCTGTGCGATCCGCATGCAGCTTCTGAAATTGTTTTAGAGTCGCGATCCATGGACTCGGCCAAGCTGCTGGCCAAGTTCTACCAGAAGATTGGCGATGTTGAGCAGGCCCTGCAGTTTCTCGTCATCTGCGGCTGCGTGGAGGAGGCTTTCGCCCTTGCCCAGCGACATAACAAGTTGAGGCGACACGGAGAGCTCTTGGAGCGATACGAGAATGCGAAATCCTCGGATTATCTGGCACTGGCACACTATTTTGAGGGTGAAAAGTATACTCTGCTGGCGGGCAAGTATTACTTTCTGGCAAGGGAATTTACCAAAGCTCTTAGGTTTCTGCTGAAAGCCTCCGCTTTCAACAACGAGGAGCAGGTCTCGCTATCGCTAGCCATTGACTGTGTGGCCACCTCGAACAATGAACAATTGGCCACTCAGCTAATCGAGTTTCTGTTGGGCGAAGTGGATGGCGTACCGAAAGACCCACGCTATCTCTTTCGTTTATACATGGCGAGGAAGCACTATAAGGATGCCGCCAAGACGGCGGTTATTATCGCAAATCAGGAACAGATCGCTGGAAATTACAAATCGGCAAGGGATCTGTTGTACTCCATGTACCAGGAACTGCGACGGAATAATCTCTCCGTTACGGCTGAGATGAGGCATCAGTTTATTTTACTACATCGCTACACCTTGGTGCGAATCCACGTCAAACTGGGCAATCATTTGCTGGCCGCTAAGCTGCTTGTCCAAGTAGCCGCCTGTATATCCCAGTTTCCCGAACGTAAGAACTTTCTTATTTTTATTTGAAGATAATCAGAACCGTTTATTTATTTAGATATCATTCCCATTCTCACCTCCACGGTAATTGAATGCCATCGAGCTGGCCTAAAGAAGTCGGCGTTTACCTACGCCTCCACATTGATGCGTCCGGATTATAGGAATCAATTGGATCCCCGGTATGCAAAGAAGATCGAGTCGATTGTCCGCAAGGCTCCCAAGGGTATCAAGCAGTTGCGGGATGAGATTGATGGCGAAACCATGGAGTGTCCCATTTGCGACTCGAACCTGGCCAATATGGAGGTGACCTGCTATAGCTGCAAGACCACACTGCCCATCTGCATTGCCACTGGGCAGCACATCATCAAACAACTGATGACCTCATGTCCACAGTGCGACTTTCTTTGCTTTCGCGCAGAGATGGAGAAGTAAGCTTCGTACGAACTTGGCCTTTCTAAATTCGACTTAATTGTATTCAATTTTCAGTATTCTGTCGGAGAATGGAGAGTGTCCCATGTGTGGCGAGAATGTGGCTCCGGAGCAGCTCCTGGATGTGGAAGACATAAGGCCATACATTCTGGCCGCCTCTTAAGATTGATTCATTTAAGGACTGAAGCAAACGAATAGACTGCACAACACAATCACAACACCAAAAATATATTCTTATAAGCTGCAATGCACAAAATACACTTTATATATCACTAATATTCTGGTAATTTTTCTGTTTTCTGAAGAGTTTTAGTTAAATGGGTTAAAATGGTACTTGTCATACTATTTATAAAATGTTCTATACATATCAGTATATTATTTAAATATATCTTGTTTGATTGTACAAAAATTGTTACAACGGTAGATGTGGTATTTTTGGTATTTTCTTTTAAGCTCCAGAGAACGCTTTAGTGCTTTTTTGATTACTACCGATTTTTGTTAGTCACTTCCCCAATCAATAGACCCGCATACCACCCGGTTTTTCTGGAAAAGTTTACAAAACAATTTATCTATATTTATCAAAACTGTACACACGGAAGGCAAGATGTCGACTATAATTGAAACCGGCAAGTCAGATTTCATCAAGGTGAATGTTTCCAACTCTCACAATGATGCAGTCGCCTTCGAGGTCAAGTTAGCCAAGGATCTAACAGTTGCCCAGCTCAAGGTCTGTCTTGTAAAGGATCAATAGGATGCATACTCTGATGTTCCATTTTCAGACCAAACTTGAGATACTGACGGGCGGATGTGCCGGTACCATGAAGGTGCAGGTCTTCAAGGGTGACACCTGCGTGTCCACAATGGACAACAATGACGCCCAACTGGGTTACTATGCCAACAGTGATGGACTCCGGCTGCATGTCGTCGATAGCTTTGCTACCTTCTCGTTCGACAGCGCTCCCGTTGAGAAATTCGAACTGTCCAAAGATCAGTACGAACAGCGAACAGATTCTGTGCGCAACTACCTCAAGATTAATCGCATGGGCAAGTACAACGATGAGGAGATGCAACAGGCGGAGGAGAAGAAGCGCCTTCAGGCGGAGGAGATCCAAAAACGGGCGGAACTTTGTGTACTGGGTGGCAGATGTGAGGTAAAGCTATAACCTTAATTCATCGTTTGAAAACGTTTTCATCAAAGAATTTGTTTTCTGCCAGGTTACGGTTCCAGGTAATCCAACACGACGAGGAACAATCCGATACAATGGTCCGCTCGAAGGGAAAAGTGGTCACTTTATTGGAGTGGAATACGACGAACCACTGGGGAAAAATAATGGAAGGTAACGTATTACAAGCTAAGCGATTCCACATTTCACAAATCTCATTTCTGGTTCCATTGCAGTTTCGGTGGAAAGGCCTACTTTACGTGTGCCCCAAATTACGGCGGCTTTGTATCACCATTATCCGTTACGGTTGGTGACTTTCCGCCGGAAGACTTCAACATGGATGACGAGCTCTGAGAATACTGGGCACTCCCACACACAGGTCACACAATCTCGCATCGCACATGCCACCTTAAACAGAAGACTTACGAACCGCTAAAACTATTTGTACGCATGAAAGAACATTACAAATTATAGTTATGCCATTTTTTATTTATTAATTAAAACATCTATGTATGTATGTATATCAGATATTCTTACAACATGATTATTCGTAAATTCTATAATCGGCTTTATCATAACTGATTTAATGGTGTTCTCAATCATTTTGCATTGTTTTACATTAACTCAACCGTTTGTAAATCAAAATAAATATCAGAAATAAGTATACATCTAGCTATTGTGCAATGTGGATCTGGGTGCGCCGATTTATATTACTGACCGCAGATTGCTGACAACAAAAAAACAAAGAAGGGGTGAAGTTATGTGAAGTATATGTGTCTCCTTTAGTAAAGGTAGTCCGCCGATCTACTAAGGATAGCTCTTGGTGTATATGTAATAAGCTGCTTGCTTTATATATTTATGCACGTATTATATACCTATGTATGTGGGTTCATGCGCGTTCTTGCCTAGTCCTAGTAATTATTAATAAGTTTCAATTAGCTGTCATTTAACAACAAATATATAAAACGATGCATGCTTTTCTCGAAAGTTAAGAATTACAGAAATGCGTCACAATCATGATGAAGACAACTTGATGTGCAACTTTGTATATGTTTTGGTATATATATATAGACTGTTTTTTGAGCCTCCACAACTTAGATAAATGGTCGTCTTTTTCTTTTCTACATCTCACTTGAGATCGCTCCTCCCTAAGGTATGTTTTAGAAACATTCAACAATTGCATGTAGAACGGCCCTAAAAACCACTGGCTCGTCTTTTCCTCGGGGCTAAGTGAACTTGCTGGAAACTAGGTAACATTGGCCATCATTGCATCGCATTGTTACTTGTCTCGGAGTGGTGTTGTTAGTAATCCTGAAGCCTTAATAATAGTATACATACATTTGCTGTCTGTGTGTTCTATGAACTGTTCAAATAGAGGGAAATTAACAAAAATTTCATGTATAAGTACCAACTACATATTCGAGCACGGGTATAATAATTACAATAGATGTTCGGGGCGTTGCTATTGGGCACACTTCAATAGAGTAGAATGAGATATCATGAACTAATCACACCACGACACTATCGCTACGTGCTGCCACAGACGACTTTCTTGAAAGTGCAATTTAATGAAGAAACAACCCGAGTCGGATATCTATGAGTTTGTGTTCTTTGATCGTTTGTTTGCCAAGCAAATTGATTACTGGATATCGACACATAAATGCAGTTTATAGAGCGTTGATTGGTTTCTTGTTAATATTTATTGTTACGGTTTTATTGAGTGGTGTGTTTGTTACCCTTATATATTCACTTCTGTTCCATCTTGCAAGCTGCGCGATGACATATATTGCTGGCCCATTAACTAGGTTCCTAATAAATAACGTATGTAAATATGTGCGTATCTATGCGGGTGCTAATGCATGTCAGTGTGGATAGATAGAGGAGTTTGTCTGCTTGATTGTAATGTGTAGTAATATATCAATACGTTCGATCTACGGAGAGATGCTAACATTAATTATTTCTTGAGATTCCAGCAGGGTATTCGCCGCATTGCCTTCATATTCACTCATTCAATAGATACAAACTGCTCATGCCACGCCCTCGTTCCATTCCATTAGAGGGTTGTGGTGCGCAGCATGGCTACCTTGCCCTCCGGCTTGCTGGTTGGTCTCTCCTTATCCGTGTCCGCCACCTCCTGCTGCTCCTTATCCTTCTTCCTAATCGCACCCTTCTTGTCCGCATCATTGTGCCTTCCGGCAGTTAGTTTGCGCACAATCAGGCTCCCGGTGTGCTTGATGTTCCTCTTCAATCGATTGCCCCCACCACCGCCACCGCCATCGCCTTTGACCTTTTGCCCACTGCCACCACTAATGACTTTGGCTTCACTGGTTTTGCCGCCTTCAACGCCCTCAGCATCCTCTTCCATAATCGGATTTATTGGGCTAAAGTCAGCGAAGAGTGGCACATCCACGGAGTGACCTGGCTGTGTGTCAATCACGTGTAGATCTTCAACCTCCTCGCTGGACTGCATATTCTCCTTGGAACTGAAGGGAGAGTACATTTGGAACGCCGACAGCAACGAGTTCGATTTTTTCTGATCCTCGCTACCACCTGTGGACAGCCTGCTCTTCTTACGCCGCTGGGAGCCCTGCTGGCTGGTTAGTGAGCGGCATAGAAGAGAGAGCTCCGACAGCCGGGAGGTGCTGTCGTTGCTAGGCCTCCGACAATTGGTGGTGGTCATGGTGTCAGTTGGATCAGTGGGCCGCGAGGCGGTGGCGGCCGCATTCCCCTCGTTGTTCGTTTGGTTAAGTCACAGCTTGAGGTCAAAAGCAATGCGCGACGCAATGTTCTTGAAGCCAATGCTGGTGCCTGAAGATCAATAAAAAAGTTGAGTTATTTAATCTTTACTTAGTGTTATAAACAAATCATACCGGAAATTCGCTTGAAGCGCACTCCATTCAGAGAGAGTCGTGGCAGCTTGCACACTTCTATTTCCCATTGCACCAGTGAGTCCGTATTGGGATCTCCATGCACGCACCACAGGACGAATCTATGAAGTAGGGTAAAGGATTCATAAATACCAATTTATTTCACTGATATCCATTTATTAACTCACCTTTCCCGCTGTTCGTAGTCGCAATTATTCTGGTCCAGCACCTCCCTGATCTTTTGCATTATCTGATCGGGCATCAGGGGCGATGTGGTTTTCATTGACCATGTGAATCGTAGAACTCGTGGCTTAGCCGCCTCGTCTGCGATTGTGGGACTGAAAATATATAACTTATTTATAATCGAAAGTCTCGCGGTCCACAGCCGTTTAAGTGACATTTGTACGTTATTCTCTCTTGTAAATTTTTGTTATGATTTATTAATGTAATAAGCTGCATACGTATTCATTGCACTTGATTGCTTTTAAAAATTAAATAAATTTCAACTTTCAACACTTTCAGAACGTTATTTGTACTCTCATTTCAATTTGGCTCATTTATTTATAATATTAGACAAGTTTAAATCAAATATTTAGAGAATCCTATAAAATTGGTTATTATTTGTTAACAAACTCCCAGCTTTTTTTTAACCACACCCAGAGTCTTGTGGACAGCAAATGCAAGTGTTAATGGATAATGAAATAAAATTGAAATGCATGTGGGGATATTCTTTTGCTCGCAAATGTTTCACATCGTTTATTATGGATTTATTAAATTATCAATTGTTTTAATTATGCGTTATTTCTTTGAAACTTAATATGTATAGATAACTACTGATCGAGCCACTGAAGGCGCCCGATGATAACACGATCTATAGATAATCAGCTGTACAAATAAAATGGTCACATGCACTAGTGGTAATACATTGTTATTCCTTGAATTTAAGTTAAATTGGTTTTCATGTATCGCTTTGTATTGTTTTTTAGTGACTACGTGGTATGCTTAATTACTAGATACGCTGCACATCTGGCTTCTGGGTGATTATGAATTGCAAGATCGTTAGTTTGTTGGCTGGCTGCTTGGTTGGTTGGTTGGTTGGTTGATATTGATTGATTGTATGATCCACGGATACAATTTAATTCAAGCTCATATCGAAATACAAATACAGATCCATACATACATACACATACATATAAATACAAAGATCGCTAAATAAAATTCAAGATCATCGTTACAAAATTAGCAACTTCTTTTGGTGTTTTATTGTGGCTACTATAAAATAATGATTTGGGCGAAAACACCACGCACTTTAGTTCAGTTTAGATCGTTTTAGTTGAGTTAGGCTTAAGTTAATTTTACTTTTTGCAGTTATATCTCACGTTCACTTCATCAGTGATATTTGTTTGTTTGTATAACTATAATTGCGATACGCATTTAACATAAATATATATGTAGTTTAGGTAGTACTCGTAGGTGTAATATTTAGTAGTTAATATAATCCATAATCGTGACAGTGACAGCAATGGTAGTCAGGATTCTTTCTGATCATTGCATTTATCATATCTTTGTTTCTTAGTGGATTTCTGTTTGTATCGGTTTCGTTTCGGTTTTAATTTGTATAATTCATTATTTATTTTGTATTGCCTTTTGCTGGTCGCGGTCGCTCCTCGCATCGTTTTACAAACAATGAAAACAAAGGGTTTCGTAATTTCTGTTTGTGGTTGCTTTACTTTTAAATATATGTATATGTATCTTTAATTTATATAAATTTATATGTATAATTAGTTAATAATTGTAATAAAACATAGGCGTATTTGTGAAATTTCAATTAACGCAACGGAACTCAACGTTGTCGGTGTTCATTTGAAGGGGTTCGAATCGAAACCGGAAACGGATCTGAACTCGAAATGGAATTCGAAAGCGATTTCGGATCGGCAACGGCAACGTGAACAGTATCGTTTCCCGATCTGATCCGATCCGAGCGATCCGATTGGATTCGACCATATCTGTGTCTGTCTGTTCATATCTGAACCTCTCCGTCACGCGCGTTTACTCTAGGGGAATCGTTTGTTTCAGTTTCAGTTTTAGAACTATTAACAAGAAGTAGTTAATGCTTGTTTTGTTAATTACTGGTTTGGCCTAAAATTAAAGAAAAAATTTTAAACAAATTATTCACGGCTGGAAAAAATATTAATAATGGGTAAAACAAATACCAGAAATGAAACCAAAGAAGACAGATAAGAATAAAACGGAATATGGGTAAGTTTCATTTTTCATGTTTCTTCATAGAAAAAGAAAAGTAAACGCAATCGTTCTTCAACTGATAAGTACATTGCACATTGTACATTTCAACAATTTTTGTCTTTCTATTTGTCAAAGAGCATAATCGTAATTAATTGAATCATGTATTTAATAAATGAAAGAAATAGACAAGAACAAAAGAGCCTTCCTAGCGTGAGGTGATATAATGGAAGTACATAGTTGTACAAAGCAAACGTGGATATACAGGATTTGAAAAACTACGTAATATTTATATATGCTTTTTGTAAGAAATCAATCGAGAATAAAACAAACTAAAGGTTGTGACGGAGATTTTGAGAGCGTAGAGAGGAAGCGACAGACGTCATCAGATTATTATTATCAGATTATATATTGGATTGGATTCAGTTCCGTATAACATGTACTTTTTCGCACATTGTCACATATGCTTGTATGTATAGTTTTGTATTTGTTTAGCACCTGAATCAAAGGCGGATTTCTATTTTGGATTCGAATATTGATATTGCAATCGGTGTGATGGTTTGAGTTCCGTATTATTTTTCGTTTATAGTAATTGATCGATCGTATTATATGGTACATCCCAACCGAATAATAGCCAGTCGTTCACTGTTTCTAAGGCTGAGCCACATTCAGAGTATATTTCACAAATAACATATGTAAGTAGTATGGTACGTATGCTAACTAAATATGGATAGGAATAAAAATGTTTTTTAGCAATGCATTGCGAGCGTCTAACTAATCGACCGAACCGACATATGCACCCCACCCATTGTCACCGATCCACTGATCCACCGATCCACAATCACCGAACCCAATGGAACCACCACAATAAATTAGGGGCAAATAGTGAGTGCATCGGACCGATGTGGTGCATATGCGGTATGTTGGCGGTCGTTTTTAAGCAAAAGTCCTGGGTGTACGTTAAATGTGTGTTGTTAGGTGTTTATTGTATATACATAGAGAGTACATACTTTCCTGCTGAAAGTCTTTCAGTTCAACAAATGGAAAAAAAAGGTAACAAAACAGAAGAAAAAAAGAAAAGAAATTCCATATACAAAACATGTGCATATCATTAGTGGAGGATAATCAACTGTTTCATAATTATGAGTTAGCTTTTCGGATTAAAACAAAATATAGCTAATTATCTCATAACGCCCATTACACTTTTTATCCATCATGCATTCGAATGCAAGTGCTGGTTGTCATTTAATTAGTAACTATCCTAATCGGTCGAATAACTTGCGCAGTTGCATAGCTGTTATGTTGGCTGATATGGGGAACTTTTTTTTTAGGAGTTGCTAACTTTATTTATCCTGAAAATTGAAGCTGCTTCTCTCTCTTTCTCTCGATAAAATTATTAATTTAACAGGGTGCAGTTAAGTAGTTTAACATCGTGATTCTTGTGAGAGGGTGAGGGGGCTAGACATGAATATCCAAAACATTGAAACTATAGTGCACGTTATTTAACACCCTTCCAAGTGGCAATACAGTGCGATTCAGTCCATAAAAATAAAACTTTTAAATGCAGAAATTACGAAACGTACTTGTCAATCATGATGCCCGGATTACTACAATCGCCAATACTGTATACTTATACAATTTTCCCAACTAAACCTATACCTTTTCATCTCAAATGTTGTCTGTGGTTCCTCTTCGCCTGTCCTTCCTTAGAGCTAAGCTCAAAATAAGCATTTAACTATAGTCTGTTTTGATTTGGAAAATTCTGCATATCCAACGGGTGTTTTTGAACGAGATTTTTTAGTTATGTGCTCGATGGACATGGCATTGCAACTTCTTTGGTAGCGATTACTTTTGGGGCTGGTTTCAGTGATTTATTGGCGGACTCTCAGAATGGACTCGGTACGAAATACAAACATGAGCATAATAAACACACATGGGTGTATGTGCGGCAGATATGCAATTAAATGAAACATAAATATGAAACATAAAATGATAAACGAGAAAAAATCAAACAAACAAGAAGTAAATTAAAAAAGAAATTAATAAACCAAATTGATGTAAGAAAGAATAACAAACGAATAATAAATGTATCGAATTGCAGTTTGCATTTGCTTTTCTTGTAATATTCCATTAACTGAAGAAATGAATTTGCCACTTTGTGATATCTTGAAGCCACTACTTACCGTTTGCTAAAACGTGAGGAGAGTTTGGAGAAGAAGCTCATGCGACCCGGATGGGAGGAGTCGCCGGAGGCACCGCTGGTGCCCGAGTATTCCAGCGCTGTGTTGTTTCGTGCTCTGGTTTGACCTAGGGATTGCAATGATTCCATAGTTAGATTCGGATCGCTAACGCACTCAAGGATGTGTACACGAACACAGACTAAATGCTAACTGATTCCATTTGGTTTGTAAACTAGGGTATTACTAAAGTAACTCCGAGTACGCACATACGGTTCCACTGCTGGGCTCAAAGTGCAATGCGAGTATATTACTAACAAATAAATGCTATTTGCTAAATGAAGTGCTTAACAACTATTTTACTCACTGGGAAAATCTAAAGGTATCGCAATTTTACGAAATCAAAACTTATCTTCCAATTGTATTTATGTTAGCTATTACTATCTTTAATATATTCTTTAAACTCTCCCATACTATTGACTTCAATTGATAACATATACTAGTAATCTCATTGCACTTTGTCCCATATGCAAACATTTTTCAATTAACTTTATTTTAGTGAACACGCGATTGTTAAATATAGACAGACAAATGTCCGTTCTCAATTGTACAGTTATTTTGGTCGCTATGAATAGTTTTCCATCCGTATTTCCAAATACACAAATATATTAAATATTTACAGGTGGGCGGTTTTGGATGGGATTTGGTTGATTCGATGCATAATAGGCAAACGAACTAGATTTACGAATCCACTTAGACAAACGTGCAGAGGGGTGCGGCATTGGATCGCGGAAATCATAAGCGATGCGATGCGTATAAAAACATAAAGTAAACATTCAGTTAAATGTATCGATCGAGTTGATTATATAGTAATTAATCGCTTGACAACCTAAAAGAAAATAATAGAGGCGCGTTTGATATGCATTTTGTATGGAGAAGAGGTGCAGTGCGGGATACAATTGAATTGTTCTAGTGGATGCAGCATGAAAACGGGTTCAGTTTCAAAAATAATATCAAAAACATCACTCGACAACGCGTTAACATCTACTAATGAGTTTAGCCTAGTTCGGCCTTAAATTTTTTTTAAATGTTTTAGTAGAAGAAGGTGGGGATAAAATTAAATTATTATCTTTAAAACTAATAAAAATAAGTGAACAGAAAACTCACCAGAGTGAAAGGTTGAACGTGATGGAACATTCCTTGGAAAGTGTCTGCTTGATTTAACAGCCGATGCCATTCTAAGTCGATCGAACAGACTATATATGTACAATTACGATACATATGCACACATAGGTATGAATGGAAATCAAATCAGTATCGAATCAGTTCGTCGGAGTACATTCAAATCCAATGAATCGCATTTCGGGAAACGAATATGGTTTTATCAGTATAAGATTGTTGTTGTTTTTTTTTTTTTTTTAGTTTAGTTTGGTTTGTTTGTTTTTCCATTAAATATTTGTTGATTGTTTTTAGTTGGGAAATGTGTAATCGTTCGTACAGAACCGTTCGAGCGTTCGTCCCGTGTTATGATCGTTAAAGATAATGGTTTGGTGAATGGAATGAGTAATGGACGTTGGGTCATCATCATCAAATCGAACCAAATCGTATGGAGTTTCGAAGCGTTACCCATGTTGCGTCATTGGCCAATTGGTAGTTTTTAGATTTTGGTCGGTAGGGATTGGATTTCATATTGGGTTGTATGTAGGATGGCGGCAGGCGGGTGTAGATGGTCAGAGCAGCGCGAATCAAGCAGTTCGTTTGTTTGATGTGACAAATTGATGATGTTAACCAAGGGTTTATGGTTTTTGTATATTGTTTTATCGATCACGTCGCAGACATAAACAAAATGAAAAGAAAAAAAATAAAAATAGATCATGTAAATTTTCTTAAAAAGACAAGCACTTAAAAATACGTTTCTTAGATATTAAATCGGATACGACAAACTTCGACTGTTTCGTTCTTTGTATGGGTATGAATATATGCAGGAATGTAGAGTATACTCGAAAGCTCGGCAAACAAGAAGATTTGATCCTTCAAACTACATGAAAGCATTATTTGATGGGACATGCGTTCGACTGACTATCGAGAATCCATTTTGTAAACGTTCTTGTACTTTGGGCGGAGCAATTTATCAACTTAATTGTTATTTATTAGCACAGACTAGAAAGCTCGTCTAAGGCATTATGTCCTAATACGATACGCGATAAACGTAGAAAAGTAGGAGTTATTATTATTCGAGGTAGTACGCATATAGTAGTTATACGGTTAGATACATGAAGATCGTACATTGGAGAGCATATAGTATTTAAGACCAGGTACAAAAGTTACAACAGCAGCACAATAACAGACTATATAAAACTGAGTTGTTAAGTATCGGTAGGTAATAACATTAACAATAAACGAAAACACACAATAATGGAAAAAATTCAATTATACTGGCGATGGTAGCAGAGTCAATAGAGTTTTACTGACAGAGACATACATGCATGAGGAAACAAACAGAATAATGAGTTCTTATTTTAGAAACTTGAATTTCGATCGCTAAATTTCGGGCGACTGATTGGACTTTTCCAATGCGAATACGAAATAAAAAACTATTCACTTGATAATGGGTGTAAATCTGGTAGTTCCTATCAGTTTACTGGAACACCAAGCGGGCTAAGGTCGAGCAATATGTCTTGGCATCGCCGTCAATTGAATTTCGTTTAAATGAATCACAAAAGTATACCAACAAAATCAGAAAAATATAACCAAACCGTACGCTAGTTGTACATACTTAAGCAATATATCATTTTATGGAAAGGGTCGTGTTCGCTTACGTTACTTCTTACGCAAGAATTACGTGAAAAATACAAATAAGCTGTAGACATCAAGTCTATTAGAAAATAACTACAATACTTCGATTATGCTAGCAATAATTGCAACGTAAGTGCAATTATTGGGTATTTGCCACGCCCACGACCCTTAGTTCAATGAGGCACAATAAATATCTCTTAACGTAAGATGCATTTTCACTCACCGAATTTGTTCGATTGGTTTAGTTCGATTCGAATCCAAATTGAATTCAGTTCAAACCACATTCATATCATTATTTGCATATGGATTTTCAAATCGGATTGGTTTGGTTGTCGATTCGGTTAGCAATAATTGTTGAATTGTTGGATTGTTATTGTTGGTTTTGTTCAGGTTTTCAATTTGCATTACGAGTACGATCGAAAAGGTAGTAATAGTAGAGTAGTACAATAATTGAGCGAGCGTCGATAGGAGGACGAAGGAGGTTGTTGCAGATTCAGATTCGTAGGTTGTGGTGTTATTTGTTGTTGCGGATATAGAACGCCACAGAGAATGGATGTACATATGTGGTAGTGTAGTAGTTATCAAAATTAGACATTTGGTTTGTAAACAGACAATGTTCAAAATTGTAAAAAACATGAAAAGATAAGAAATTTACATTATTCAATTGATCAAATTGGTTAGGTCGTTATAAATACACTGGATAAATAGATAAATACAAAACGAATAGAACAAAACTAGGATAGGCCAACGCTATAAACTAAGAGAAGAGTGAACGGTAAACAAATCAAACAGAACACCTAATAAATACTTATAAATACGGATAATAATAGATGCTTAGTAACTAGCCTAACGACCATCGCTGGGTTCCATTCGAGGTCGTAAAATAAACACATTTAATCAAAGCTTTTAAAAATCTAAGCCTGGGTCATAACCATTAATTTGTAATGGTTACCAACAGCCAAGTTTTAACATATGTATCACGCACAGAACAAATACCTCTAGAAAGTTGAACACTTTTTGTAACATTTTTAAGCATTTAAGTAATAATGTTATTATGGGGCTGTTACTTTTATAAACCAGTTCATCTAGTATCTACTTCTTTTGCAAAACATCAAAGGCAGATTGGGATTCAGACGGAACAATGGTCATGTATAGATTCAAAAGTGCTTGCTGTCTAGTTGTTTTTGTTTTACGATGACGGGTCAACAAAGTTCTTTGTGAATGCTTCTGAGTTAATGATTCATGAAGATGAAACGGCGAAATGATTGTCAAAATGCACAATAATTCTCCCAAACAAATAAAATGCCAGCCAATATTTTAAATAATAAAAAAGAAACCGAAATCAGTTGAATTTCAAAGAATGCGTTAATCAAACTAAGAGAATTTGGTTTGTTTGGTTGTTGCGTTTTTTTTGTTAATTACTCAAGTGTATACCTCGTTCCGAGCGGGTCATTTGAGACCGAGACGCAGCCGTCTGTAGAGGGGCGAGGGCTCGAGACAGACGCGCTTTTGGTATGACCTTTTCCAGCGGGAGCTGCCGATCCACTGCTGGTAATTTGCATGTTTTAGGTTTAGGCCGAAAAGTGGTAAAATCGTAATCGTAAGTATGACTTTGTTTTGGTTTGGTTTGGAAAGAGTTTCGGTTTTTTTAAGATAACCAAATGAAACGATGGGTAAATGATAAACAAGTAATTTTTGAGAGTGCCCAAGGCACGGCAACTAAAGAGAACTGAACTGTGCGTGACTATATACAATTAAATGTCGTTCGATCTTCCAACGATCTGCTCTACGTTTTTGTATTGATGGGATTATAAGCTGCTGTGGTATCTAAATGCCATCTAACCTCCGGATTCGATCTGATTAGATTAGATCGTTTTGCGTGCGAACCAAAGGCAAATAATATGTATATATATTATATTATTATATATATATAATAATATATATATATATATAATTGTGGCAGGCTCCATCGCTACCGACTGACTGAACAACTAAATAAGCCTGCCAAGTGGGGAATGTTATGATGCAAACAATAACTGGGTAACTCGTACAGCAGTTTAAGACTCAAACTAGAACTTATAATCAGAACTAGCTTAACTCTCACGTACTTTGTCTCTGCAGGAATAACGTTGGTTTTCTCCGTCGACGAAGTCTTTTCATAAAGCGTGGTGGAGCGACGTGGAATGATGCCACTTGTGCCGCTGACCGTGCGATTGCCATTCGTCGGATCGTACTTCGTTGCCGTTCGCGGCTTGGCGGGACTGTTCAGTGCTGTGAATTCAGTATTAATATTAGTCTCTTTGCTCATTTCATCAATCATTATATTAGCACTTACTGGTGTCTGCCGTGGTGAGCATCTTTTGTGTGGCCGAAGCGGGTCTCTGATTTTGAGCGGCCAGTCGCGCTGTGTTCTCCTTAATCGTAGCCGAGTCGATTGTGTTCTGTCGCTTAAAGTTGCTGCCACTGCCGAGGGCAATTTTAAGTGTAAAATTTATAGCACATAATTTGTCAAGCTACTTACACTGATGCTCGATCCGCCGCTGATCCTGCAGCATTGTAGTTATTGCTTGGATTAACCGCACCAACGGCTCCCGTGGCCGCCGCAACTGTTGCTGCCGCATTTGTCGGTCCAACACCTAAAAAAAAACATTTTATCGTACATTAAAATGGGTACTTCCGCACATTGGCACAAAGTTTAACCTTAGTAAAAAATTTCTTGGGCAAAACTACTGACGATTGACGATTAACTAGCGCATATCGGATTAGTTATTTTAAAAGGAAAGGTTAGACTAAGCTTTCTGTACAAATGTCGGTTTCCTAATCCTGTAGTTCGACCAAGAAAGTTTTTACTCTTGATTAAATATAGATGAATCGTTAGCCCCAAAGTGGGACTTACGCAAAGTTTCCGCACCAGACGAGGCTCGGCGACTTGGCTTCGTGCTAGACGCCGATATGCTCCTGTGGACTCCTCTGTGCGTGGGACTCTGAACACTCGCACTACCAGCATTGGCGCCCGCATCATTACCCGAGATGTTGCGCAGTGAGAGCGAGGAGCCAGACCGCGATCCGTCACTTTCCGGCTGCGTGGAAGGAAATAGTCTTTTAGCACTTCTGTTGTTCGGAATGTGAAGGCCACCAACTTACGTCTGTACTCTTGCGACCCAGCAGCAAATATGTGGCGAAAACATCGTCGTAGCGCACCTGGGAGAGCGAAGCCTCGATCTCCGATCGATTGTAGCCCATCGCGACTAGAGCTTCTAAACATCGCGATGCGAAAATGACAGACAATTTGATTGTGAGTGAAAGGTTTTTAAAGACATTCAATGGAGATTTTAATACGATTAGGTAACGCATGCAAATTTATTACAGTTACATTATATATTTGGCTATGAAATCACCGATACTCGAACTGATATAGTTCGATGTCGAGTAGCCGGAATTGTGTGTTCTTTTGGCCTTCAACTGAACAATTGGCAGTAAGAACGTTGGATAAAAAGAAATCAGGTATATATGTATGTATTTAGATCATGCAGTTAGCGAAATTAAATAATACAATTATCATCGGCGTGACAGGACCCAAACCGGATGCAATCTCGAATTTATCTCAGAGAACCTCATTTATTTGTTTGTTCGTATATTTGTGCACATATCAGCAGATATTTACACTCGCAACAAGTAAAATAAAAATCAATAAAAGATAACAAGATCATACAACAAAAATTCGATTTTCCCTTGGCTGGCTGTTCAAGATTGATTTAATTTTAAGATTATCCGTTCTCTTGAGCTGGTTTGATATCTTCCTTGACGGTCTGTTTGTATGTAGAATTTTGAGGACAGAAAGTGAGAAAGAGAACAGAGAGTTGGGGGTTAATGCGGAACTCTGGGGATCGAGCGTTAACGTTTCCACTACACAGATTGCATACATTTTTAGGTGGACCCTTCCGCTCGTCGATCAGAAAGTTGACCATTAACATCAAGGTGTACGCACTACGCCGAATCGAGAGCGAATTCTTGGCACCGGTTTGTGACCCCGCAGCTATGTGAGAATTTACAAACAAAACACCATGAAGGTAATTGAATTTAAAATACAAACATCAGGATAACGCAACACTGGGAGAACCCAAGTAAAAGGAATTCTGTAAGCAACATTCAACTACAAAATGAAAACAAGTTGATAAAGAAAGAGTTTACAAAGGAACTAGTAGTATTACATTACATAAACAAAGATCGCTTGATAACAGCAATAAAACACAACGAGCAATTGGCAGGCAAAACTCCATTCCACACACAATTCGTTAATAATATTAGTAATAAATTTTGTATACAGTACCCGTCTTACCTATCCGCTTGGGATCGGCTAAATCGGCTTTGGGCTCAATATAGGGCTTGAGTTCGTCCTCCTCAAACCCCATGTTCATCCACTTGTCGCCCATGATTGTTTCCAGACTAGCACGCTTTGCGGGATTCAGTACTAAGAATTTGCGGAGCAAGTTTTCGCAGTCAGTCGACATATAGAAGGGAATTCTGTGGGGATAAGCGGTTTGGTTTAGTTCCATTTACTTTCATTTTATCTTGCAACACTTACCTATATTTGCCTCTGAGCACGCGTTCACGCAACTCCCTCAAGGTGGAGCCGTCGAAGGGCAGGGAACCGCTCACTAACGTATACAGGATGACGCCCAGCGACCAAACATCGACCTCCGGTCCGTCGTACTTTTTGCCCTGAAACAGCTCCGGTGCCGCATATGGCGGGCTACCGCAGAACGTGTCCAGCTTTGAGCCGGGTGTGAACTCGTTCGAAAAGCCAAAGTCAGCGATTTTGATGTTCAGTTCGCTGTCCAGCAAAAGGTTTTCAGCTTTTAAGTCCCTGTTATAAATAAATAATTCCGGTTAATAAGGTGCCAACTATAATAATGGGCCTTTGGTTTGTCCTAGCCTGTTTATATAAATCATCTGATTTTAATTAGCATTGATTACTCTTACCTGTGAATTATTCTTTTTTGATGACAATATTGCACGGCTGAGACGATTTGTCGAAACTTAACTCGCGCCTCCTTCTCCTTCATGCGTCCGTGGAGAACCAGGTAGTCGAAGACTTCTCCGCCAGATGCGTACTCCATGATCAGATAGAGCGTCTTCTCCGTTTCGATTACTTGGAACAATTTAACTATGTTGGGGTGATCCAGCATCTTCATTATTCTAACCTGTGGGCAGAGTACGATTAGTAAATAAGTCAAGGTATTCTTTTAAGCTAAGTACAAACCTCTCTAAAGAGTTTCTGTAGTGACCCAGGATTGAGTTGGGTCTTGTCAATTATCTTGATGGCGACCTCCTTGCCAGTGGGCAGGTGTTTCGCTAGTTTCACCTTGGCAAAATTGCCCTTGCCGATCGTCTTTATGAGTTTGTATTTGCCAATATGCTCCTCAGTAGCACGCCATCGCATAGGAGCACTACTCCGCATTTGCATGTTAGGCGAACCCTGTAAAAACAATGGTCAGGGGTAAGTAAAGTTATGTATTTTGGTGTGCATCAGGTGTCGGTTATAATTTATATATAAAACCCAACATTTCTGTGACAATCCTGATTTATGACCCTTTAAAAACCGCATTGCTAACGATTAATAGTTATATTAAATGCGATTTTAAACCACAGTGGTATTGCTTTCTCTGAACCAAATGATGAAAATTATATTGAAATATGGTAGATAAAAATGGATTTTGGTTTTTATCCCGTTTACCTGCGCAGCATTGTTGCTGTACACATTGCTGCGGTTTGCCACCACGCTGGGTACGCGGCTAGTGGGATGATGTCCTACAGGCGGGTGAGTTGAGGCTGTTCCTGACCTCGACTCGTGTCCCGAATGGGATCTTGGATCAACGCTGTGTCTGGTCGAGCTGGTCACATGCTCTGCTCGACTGGAATTGTACGGAGGAATAGGAGCCACAATCGGCCGGTCCGAACGTCTTTTCGAACTGGCTGCATTACTTCCTGTTCCCGAGGCACCAGATGCTCCATGACGATGTGAGGATTTTTGGGCCAACAAAGCTTCAAATTGTCGCAAATTCTCCTCACGCCGCTTAGACGCTGAAATGGTAGTGGCCGTAAGCTTAGATGGAGCCACTCCATCCACCACGCTGCTGCTGCTACCGCCACGACTGGCCGAGCCGGAGGTGGACGTGGTGGAGGAGGAGCTCCTGGCCGCCGGAGTGGGTCCAGTGCCAGCTGGTCGCCATACCGCTGGCTGTTTCTCGTCCTGCAAGTGCTGCTTCTGCTTAAAAGTGGCCCTCATGGCCAGCACCGTATCATTATTCTTCGTATCGGAGGCAGTACGTGCCAGTTTAGCCTTCACAGCATTTGCTCCGTTTGCGGCAGCAGCCGAGTTCTTGGAATAGGCTCCGATCGAGTTACGACCATCGCTGCCGCGCTGGAATTCCGATAACATCAGCTCATTGCTGTCATCCAGTTCTCCTGCCCGCCTGCCGCCCAAATACTGAAAATCATTCTCGGAGGACATGTCACTAATGCCCGGTCGCAGAAGGTTTTCCGTTTCACCGTAGCGCTTGCTCTGCTTGCGCTTGATCTCCAGTTTCATCACGTCCATCGATGATTGGGATTGTTGGTTTTGCTGCTGTTGCTTAAAGCTCTCCTCCACGTTATGGATGTGCTTCTCGATGGAGCCGAGGGCAAAGGACACACCGGCATCGTCTTCGGTGGACAGAAGGCGTGGCATTGGCGGCTTTTGGCGTTCTTTGGGCGTGGGATGCGGCTGTAGGGTGGGTAGAGCCGATACGGCTATCCTGGGCAATGGAGTGGCTTGGGCATCACGTCGTCGAAGCTCCACTATGCTGTCGTCTTCGGTGGCTCCATCGAGATCCTTGTTGGCAAGATGTGTTTGACGCAGTTCCATTTCCTTTTCCGTTTCCGGCAAGTTACTGCTGCTATTGTTGTTGTTGCTGCTGTGGTTGCTGTTCTGGTTACTAGATGGCGCCACACTGAGCTTGGGCGGCGCAGGTGCCGCCCCCTTGCGGGCGGCATACAGCCGGACACTCTTCCTGGTGGCATCGCCGCGATTCAAGTCAGGTGTTGTGGTAGTGGTGGCCTCCATAGCTCCTCCGTTTTGCTGCTGATTTCGGTTTTTCTGTTTTTTTTCTCTTAAATTTTTTTGTCGTGGCACTCTTCCCTTGAGTGTGTTGGTGCACAAGTACTTGTTGCTCGGAGAGATCGCAACTTTTTCTTTTTTCTTATTTCTTTTTCAAGTTGCGCTTGGCGTGTTTATTGTTCTTACACTGTGAGTTTGGGGAAAATTATTAAATTGGTCTTGGGGCTTCGGAAGTACAATGCAGCTCACACCGACAGGAGTAAGTGCTTGTGTGTGCGTTCGTTTGCATTGGGCTTTCTAAATTCTCAACGTTACTTTTGTTTGTTTTTTGTCGTCTAACCAACACACAACAAGTCGCAGTTGTTGCGCATTAAAACCTCGAAAATGAATTAAACACACAGCTAGCAACTTCCATTTCTACGTATGTACATATGTATGTACAGATGGGCGGACGGGAAGCGTGTGTGCGTGATATTTACGACAACAGGCGGACAAGAGCTAATCTGTCTCCCCGGTGACACTGAAATAAACACACGGCAGGCGATGTGGGGATGTGAAAGGGAGGGCAATATACCTAAACACACAATTACATACATAGCAAAAGAGAGTGCGCGAGAGAGAAAAGCGAAGTGGCACCTACACACCTGTGGTGGAGGTGAGCTCTTGTGCGTGTGTTTGTTTTCGGTCTCTCTCTAAATTGCTCTCTCCTATTTCTACTGCTGTTGCACAAGCTCAGCTGAGATGCCCTCGCTCTCTCTCGTGTGTGTGTCACGCTTTTCCTGTCCCCACCCCCACCCTCCTCTCCCACGCTCTCTTTTCAGTTTTATGATTCATTTGCCTTTTCGCTATTTTCCTTTGTTGCTTTTAATTACTGTCTAAATAGTTACGATGTGGAGATCTACAAGTATCTGAACAATTCGTCCGTACGAGTCGTTTAGTTGCTGGCTGGTTATATTCCATTTTTATTCGTCGCTGCTTCAGTGAGCAAAGCGAAAAGCTCCAATGCACACACACAGACACACACATGCACGGTCGCACCAACACATTGAAGCAAATGAACTACTTTTAGACAATTGAGCCGACTTTTTCACTGCTGAAAAACACAGTTAGGCTATATACATTGGTCGTTTGATAGTGTGTGAGTATTTTCTTTCTTTTTTTTTCACTTGGTCTGTGGACTATAAAAAATCACATTTCGCGCAAATCCCGATTATTAAAAGGTTCGTTTCGTTGGCCGGAGGAGTTCTTTAACCACACACGGTTATCTTATCGCAGAGGCACGCGGCTTTCGCAATTTTTCGCACTCATTTTACGTGGGGGTTTGGGTATTCGTACTAAATTATAGCTCCTCCTCTGCAACTCTGACGTAAACGTCGTCGACAGGCTACGACTACAACTATACGATTTACACCAACAAAAAACAGCAAAACACAGAAGACACCGAAAAACAAAGCTAAACAGGGCTCAGCAGCCAAAGAGCCACTTGGCCACTCAGCAACTGGAACTGGAGTGCCGGAGAGCGAGAGCGCGGAGTATTCCAAAAGCACGGAATCGCTTCGAGCAGCGACGTCGACTGCGGCAGCGGCGTCGGCCTTAATACACCAACACACCAGCACAAGCACACGATCAGTGGGCAGCTCTCTCCACTGGTGGAGCACTACTACCATTAATACAGTATCTCTATCCGTATCTGCATCTGTGTACTTGTTCTCCCACAAAGAGAAGCCCCGTTTGGAGCTCGAAAGTTTTGAGAGTGTATGAGTGTGCGAGTACCACTGAGCGTAACGCTGGGAAAGAAACTGTTAGCCGTGTTTGCTGCAGGGTTTAGTGTTCTGCGCATGTGCGCAATATATAAGTTCCACCAAGTTACGCAAAGCGCTTCTTCCCTGATTTACTGCGATTAAAGTAACATTCGGTTGGACTTTGGTTTTCTATTAAAATCAATCAATTACCCAATAAGTTCAACTGCTTCCTTTAAAGTTAATCAGTTGATTAGGTGATGCATTACGTAAGAGTTCTAAGTAATAAAACCAAAAGGACATGATGTCTGAAGTCTGAGTCGGAATTCTACGGTCGTCGCGAAGATTTCACTAATCAACTTCCCCCGTTCCCCTGTTTTACTCTATATCAATCACCAGAATACAAAGACCGAGGAATACACACAGTTTGGTACTAAAAATGCAATCCCGAAAGAACATTATTATGAACATCTTGTCGTCAAATAATTGTAAGTCATTTGTCAGCCGACACAATAAAATTTGTGAATAAAATATATAGAGACACGAGTGATACGACATAAACGAAACACATTAGGTATACTTAAAAATAAATAATCTGGAAAATAGAGAAACTCTCATTTTAAGATATCAAAAAGTGTCTCATATGAAATTCGATCATTCTGTCAATTTGTAACTCGCCAAGTTTGGTTTTAATTTATTCATACGAGGTATCAAGTAGCTGAGCCTGTATAAAGTGTCCGTATTAATTAAGCTAATTGAATAACTTGCAGCTTAATCTACATTAAGACAAGACAGCGAGATTTCAGTCAAGCCTTTCAGGTCCCAAACAAAAACATTAAAGATAGAATTTCATTTTTCGCATGCTAGCTAACAGGAAAATCTAATGAGGTCAACTATTATGAACTTGTCCTCCGGACAATGCAATCGTATAGTTATAGAAACAGAGAGCCCGTAATCCCTATAATCCCCTAATCTTTAAACGTATTTGCGTTGGGTTTTTATGTAGCACTTGTGCGATTAGACTGAAAATATATATTAGTTTCCATATGGATTATAGGAATTCAATGTGGGGTAACAAAAATCTGAAATTAAACAAAATCCGTAATCAAAATAATAGAAATCGTTATTCATTCGATTGTGGAAAAAAAACCAAAAACCGTGACAGATACAGACAAAAACGAAACAGCGATTACGATTAGATTGAATGAAGGTGGCAGCACAACAACGATAAATTTGCAATGTTCATAAATGAATGGGGAAGTGTGAGAGACCGACAAACTTTAATCACAACAAATATAACCTTATTGCCCCACTCTTTTGAAATGAAGTAGCAAGGTCAAGTGTAGTTTTGCTCAAGAGCCTAGGAAAGTTTCTAAATCACATAATTGCCAATATCGCAAGCTCCCAATATAAATCCTCCTATATCTTCTATTATATTAATTATGCAATAGTATCTAACGGGTTACCGTTACCGTCGATGGATTTCGATAAAATGTAAGCAACCATCGATAATATCGATAAATTTATATCCAATATTACATACCCTCGAGTTGCGAGCCTTGTCACTGGATGATGCCGACTCCTTGGCCTTGGGCCTTTCCGCCTTACTGGTGGCCACAATGGGCAAGCCGCCGTTTTCGATCATTGTCACCACAATCTTATTGTTCCGACTGCTTACGGTGCCACCACCACCACCGCTTGCGTAGGATGAGTTCGCCGCCGCAGCTGAGGCTGCATTTGTGGCCGCTAGATTCTTCTGCCGCAGGGCGTTCGATAGCCGTTGCTTGCGTTCCGCTCGGGCCTCCTCCTTTTCCCGCTGCAACTTGGCAATAGTGGCGGGCGTGTGGCTCTTGGAGCGCTTTAGAAATCTCATCAGTTGGCTCTTAACATTGGTGGCGGCACTTCCATTTCCCTGGCTTGTGGCATCGCCTATTTCCTCTGCCCTGCTGGATCTTCGGGATATTTGAGCCTTGGTGGGTACCTCCAGGCGACGGAAGACCCCATCGGCCATTCGGACGAAACAGCCCTCCGACATCTTGTGAAAGGAGTCGGATGGCAGTTTGTGAAAATCGCCATTGGGACTGCGATAGTAGCAGTGATCCGTCCGATGATAGCCATCTCCCACAATATAAAACTCATTGCGCCCCTCCTTGGGCGCCACAGCTGCTGCTGCTGAAGCCGAGGATTCGGCAGCCAGGTCGTCAGTCTTGGCACTTCGATCCACGGGCAGTTGGAAGGCCATTAGTTGGGTGATGCTACTACTGCTCCCACCAGCAGCATCCTCTGCTGTAATAGGCAGGACACTACCCGAAGTCCCCTGCCCGGTATTAACTGGTTTCAGCTCACTGATCGTTACCGGACGACGTTCCGGGTTCTTGCGCATAATGCTTCCATTGCGCAGAAGTGAATCTCGCAGGAGAGAGAGCTCATCCTTACGCAATGGTTGCACCAATGTGGGGTAATGTTTCGAAGACGAAGTCGATTTGCGGGTAGAGGTTCGACGATTTCCAAACTGTGAAGCCGGTTGTGGTGGTTCCTCCTTGTTGTTGTTATTGCTACTGTGGTGCATCTGCCGGTGACTGGAAGTCTGGCCCATGGTAGGTGCTTTGGTGGTTTTGCGGTGGGTGGTTCACTTGGTTGTTTCGTGGTTGGGTTGCGGTGGTATTTCTTCGTTCTCGACGCGACTCGGTGTTCACGGTATACGGATTATTGGCCCAGTTGCAACGAAACTGAGACACATATTCCCTCGTTCTTCGCTTTGGCAATTATCACAGCGAATTTCGTGTGTAAACATTGAGAGATGCGCGCGTATACGTGTGCATAAAAGTATGAATAAATTTTGTTCGTTTTGTGTATTTTGTGGCACAACAATCACAATTCAGGCGCAGCTTTGTCGCTTTTATTTCGAAAAGACCATCTTGTTAAATTCTATTAGAGCACAATGAGTGAACATTGGAGAAGCAATCGCAGTAAAAGTCACAGTCTCTCGGTCACTAAATTGCAAACACATTCACCGTGCCAATCTTACTGAGCACAAATAATTGGGATTCGCAATGCACAGAGTAAAACAATAACAATCATAAGAACTGATAGGTCCATTAAGCAAGCCGCTTATTCAGTTAAAGAAGGTATGGAGAATTTTGAATAGCACAACTAAATTTTCTTGTTGAATATGAAAGTACCACATATATCTTTGAATCTTATATGAACGTATCTAGTCTTGTCATTCACAAATTTATGGTTATATGACAATTGTAAATTCTTTTCTGAAAAGTTTAAAATTGGGACTAATAAGTGTTGCTAAATATTTGTGTCTCTGTGCATGAAGAATATGTTATCTTTGCTTTCTTCTAGGATATTTGTAAACTTGTTGCTTACATGACGCGTAAGGGGGTTTTAAAAAGTGAAGGGTGGGTGCTTTTAGATAACAACACATGTCTCTTATCAGTTATCGCACTTTACACATCTCTCTCCGTGTGAGTGTCTCCGTTTTTTTTTTGTGGACACAAGACACTCGCGATAAGTTCCACAACCGTTCCAGCTGGGTTTGCTTTTGAATGGCTAAATGTGTATTTGAGAGTCCGTCGCTGTGCGGTTTGTGGATCGTAAGCCTTGGCACGCCCGATACAGATACGCAGATACACAGATAGTAGAAGACCAGCAACAAAAACAACAACAACAAAATAAGCGTTAAAGAGACAACGATGAAGCCCCACACATTGCTGTTGCTATTTCTGTGATTCCCTCTCGCTCTCTACGCTTCCCCGTGTCACTCTTTCCCTCTGTCCAGTAGTTGTTGCTATTCTTCTGCTAGTTACCTCGTTTAAGCGTTACTTACACGCACACTAGCGCACAGCGACTGTTGCTTTTGCGCGTGTGTGTTTTGGGTAGGAATTTGTTCGTTTTTTTCCTTTTCATTCCGCTTTCGTTCTTTTCGCTTGCACTACTACTGTTTTTCTTCATTTTTTTTTTTTTTTTGTATTTCTTGTCATACCGTACTTTATAATTAAATTAACTTATCACCCGCAATTGGCTCATTTCTCAATGTATCTGCGAGTTGAAGTGGTTGGCTCAAAAAAAGCTGGATACATTTCACTGGAACTGCAACACACACACACACAAACACACACAAACACACATTTATATGCGCACTCATACACAGCGAGTCCAAGCTGGAAATTTATAAATTAAACACTATTTAACCGAATTTATTTATAAACACACGTGCGTGTGTACTTAGTCAGTTAGAGTGTGAGAGCGACTGTGACTTTTCCTACGTCAATTCGGTTTATTTTAAGCTGCGTACTCATGCCCTTGATTTCATTCTAAGTGAGCTTAGCTGATCGGATTAGCCAGTGACGTTGTTCTTTATCGCGGATGTTGTAACGCCTGCGATTTGGATTCGGATCACAACGATGACAACTGCGCTTCAGCTTTTTTGCAATCTCTTCGCCTTACTTCTGTTGTTTTTTTCTTTATTTTTCGCGTTTTGTATTGTTTGACGTAACGCCCTTGTGCTTGTGCGATAATAACTGGTCACAATGGCAAACGGCAAATTATAAATTGAAAGTAACAAAAATAACAACAAGAATACCAGGGGAGTCAACTCATCGCGGGGCGATAACGATACAGGCTAGGCGATATAGCAACGATATCGGCGGAGAGCGACGGTTAATGACAACAGAAAACAGCGCGACGACGGTGACCACACGAATGAAGTGGAACTTAATACTAAAACAAGCTTTCGACCATCGCTGCTGTATGCTGGCTACTTTTGCCATTGTGGCTGCCGCCACTGTGGATTGTAATTCTGTGGATGTGGCGAGCGAGCGAGCGAGCTTGGCATTTTTGCCAAAGTTCTGCGTCTGGGAAGGTCGTTGTTGTTGTTGTTGCTGTAGCTACTCCAAGACAACAACGACACACCCTATGAAAATCGTATGCAATCTGCAGGTAAGTGCAGGTGATTCATACACCCACACATGCACACTTACTCAAAAAAACTGGTAGAAACCACACATATTTCTCGAAAAACATTGAAAAACTTTAAAGAGAAGGAGAGAGAACTCGGAAGAGCTTTGGCAAAGGGATCCCCAGTTTGGGAACCTGTCTGCGAGCCGAGCTTAAAGCCCACATAAACATCAACTCAGCATAATTTAAAAAGACTTCCACTGGAAATTCCAAGATAGAGAAGTAAAGATTCCAGTATGTAGCTTCTTAAGGAATCGAAATCTTTAAAGATTTGAAAAGAATCTGTCAAAAATGAATATTCCATGCGTAAAACAAATCATTTTTTAAGATAACCTTAAAAATGTAATTTTTGTAATATTTTTAGTGTTATAAAAACAATAAAATTGAAGTTAAAACAAGATAGAAACCCAACAACTTTTGTAAAACTTCGGATAAGTATATGATCATCTTGATCTTCATCACACTAAGAAGAAGGAATTAAAGAGGATATAACTAGCCAAAGAAAAGACGTTATAAGTTAGTCACTCACGATTCCACACCTAACGTCCACAAAGGCAACTAGTTAAGCTTATTTACCTACACCACGTAAACTATTCAAGTGTATGCATGTCGGATACAAACACACAAACTAAGGCAAAAAATTATTTAAAATCAAAACAGTTATATGATTGTGCGGAGAGGAGTACGAATCACACGGATTTGTTGTGGACAACAAAGATAAAGGCAGAGAAACAGAGAGGAGATAGAACGACCGACGTGATGTGATTATTGAGAATTGTTTAAATACTATAATTGCACTTCTGAATGGACGTCGTCAGCTGTATTGACTCAGACTTTTAGTTTTTCGAATGAAGCAAAGTCCACTCATTTAGTATGTACGTATATCATTTAAACTACCAATTATCAAGTACCCAAAATAAACGGTAACAGTACCACCCAAAGTTTTCGTAAAAAGGTAAATAAGGTGACAGTTATATTTTTATATGTCCAACTCATTAAATAGGTCCCAGATATAGAATATTCTTGGATACCAACCCATTTGTCGTGTTAAAGGAGTTCACTGAACTTGTCGATTTAAAACTGTAGCACGGTACACAACGATATAGATTTTATTTAACTGTGTTCACAGTGATGATGATACATATATGTAAGAAAAACAATGAGATGTATACGAGGTTTCGATTACTCATAATATGAGACATCAGTTATTCTAGATAAAATTCAGAAAACTAAACGTTACTGTATAAGCAGACAGATTTATAATTCTGATATATGATATGATTTTTAAAATACGTTTTTAAAATGCATTTATATATAAATTTCCCCCACCTGACAAAACACAGCGTTACTTTTCGTACGACACATTTGACACACACGAAGGCGAAGCTTAGATTCGAATCAGTTATATCCAGCAGTATGGTATTTCTTATTCAACAAGCTGATTGAAACTTTAAGAGTCTTCACTTCACCTTCGACAGGCTACCTTCCCTTGATACCCTCTATAAATGGACCACAAGAAAACTGATGACCCAAGCCACATTGCAGGAGCAAACAAGAGATGGGTTGATGAACAAGGCCCCCAAAAAAACGGACTAGGGGACGTGGGGACGGGTGATAGGTACGGACACTGACGAAACCCAAAGAAGGACTCACCTTGGCGGACGAGGTTCGTTGCTTGATCGCGGAGGGATGAGCCGAGTGGGTGCTAAGCACGTTCTTGTTGACGGTGGGCGCCACTCCACTGCCGGGGGTGTGGTGATGGTGGTGGTTAATCGCTGAGCTCGCCACCACCGCCGAATTGTTGCTGGACAAGCGGGCACCGTCGGTGGTCATGTTGTTGGCCACATGGTGGTGGTGTTGGTGGCTGTGCTGGTGCGAGTGATTGGTGTTGGCCGCTGACGCCGAAACGGTCGCTGGACCCTGGGAAACAGATCCCACTCCACCTGTCGCTGCCGCCCCCGAGGCCGGCGTGGGCGTGGCCGCAGTGCTATTGCTGGTGGCCGAATTCGAGGACGTTACAATGGGCATCATTGTGTTAGTGTTGGCGACTGGCGTTGTCGTTGGTGGCAGTGACACAATGTTTGCATTGGCCGAATCATGCTGCTGCTGCTGCTGTTGCTGCTGCTGATCCTTGACCGAATGCGAGGATGTGCTGATCGAGTTGGTGGCGTAGGTGGCGGTTGTGCTGGAGACGGCGGCCAGTGGTGGCACCGCGTTTGTTGCGCTCGATACTGGCGCCGCCGGTGCTGCTACATTGGATGCTGTGCCATTGGACACGCTATCCGCTGGCAGGGCCTCAGGAACTGACTGCAGTGTGGTGCGCATTGCTGTCGACATATTTTTAAACAGTCCAATAGGGATTCTTAGAGATTCTGCACGTGAGATTCGAGTATTTTCGGGAGTCTTTCAGGTTTCGGTGCTTAAAAGTAGTCAAATGCCCAATGGGTTTCTATCATCCGTGGTACTCCTTCACATCTGCAAGAAATAAATGCACGCAATTAGTATGGATCTAAACAAAGCAGACTACTTGTATCTTTCGGCACCTATAATATGACTGGCCATTCACTTGCCATTATCAAAAACGTAGCCAATTACCGGCTCCGATTACCGACCTCAAGCCATAACACTTTAGAGGCACAATAAAAAAAATAATCTCCTTTGTCTGCTTGAGTTTACTGGCTTCGTCCACACAAAGTAATGCAGAAAATCAAGTTGACCACTCAATACGAAACACTAGAAGCAGATTACTCAGACATTACGAGTGTAAATTACTATTATCCGTTATCCAAATATTAAAATTATGTTTTCTAAAGGCAAGGATCTTAAGGTACTTTAATATTAATTAGTCGTAATATTATATTGACGTTATTAAAGCTGCATTGAAATTAAACATTACATTTTATAACATAAGCAACAAAATCGGAATCCCAATGAATGGGGAATTTAATTATTAAATTACTATCTTAATTAATTCAAATATTAATGGAAAGCTGATTACGCGAACTAACTTTTACAGTACTATTTTTAGGAGTCTTATGGTATCTTTATAGAGATACGTTTTTTACAAACTAATTACTATATTACTATACCTACAACATATTTTAAACTAACTAATAATATTTCAAGAGTAATAATATTTGGCTTATGGGGTTTACCACTGAACTCTACAAAAACAAGTTCCGATTGATTTTATTTGGTATATAGTCGTCGGTCAGGAAGTCGATGACACTCTCGATTTCGGCCTTCAGCTGAACGTCCTGCAGCATGCGCAGTTCCTGCCGCACTCCCGGCTCCAAATCGTGGCGGGCGAGGAGGTCATTGATTTTCTTGTTGTCGCCGGCAACCAGGGCAACCGCTCCAGTGCCGAGTGCGGGAATCTCCGAGGGGTGTAGACCAATCCAACGCAGCGCAGGTGTGGTTAGTCCTTGGCTGGAAAAACTCATGGACTTCGAGCCATGGCGATAGACTAGCATTATCTCGACGCCAAATGGATCGGCGTCAACGAGAATGTAGGCCGCCAGTTGGTTCTCCTCGGTGAGCCGATGGACAATCCTCCGGGTACAGCAATCGGGGTATCCTTTTCCAGTTATAAGGATGAAGCGTCGTTCAAAAGTACCAAATACATTTCTGGATAAGAGACTCTCAAAAACCGACTCCTTTTCAACGATTAGCACAAATTCCGCCAGCGTTTCGATTCGATCTATCTTCTCGGGATCCGTGGGCAATGTCAGAGGTCCACCATACAAGCTGCTGTCCAGAACGTCTCCGTTGGTCATCAGCAGCCTTAAGTCGCCTGCAAGAGTAACCGGATGAGCAGGGAGCCTTTGATCAGGATTTCGAGATAAACTCACCTGCCACCAGGCCCTTGGAGGCGGCCAGTATGCCCAAGCTTAGGGGGGATGTCCTCAGCATACGACAGACATCTAGCCTGGCTTCGGCAATCCTGGACTGCGACCGGACTAGCAGAGGATTGTCATAGTATAGTCCACGGACGGTGAAACTTCCTCCGCGGACTTGCAATCGGTGCACCCGGGAGAGCATGTAAATCAGCACGCAAAAGCTATGGCGACTTCCGCGATTATTATAGCTGACTCGTCGATATTCCGAGATCACGTTTCCGGATGAATTTCGGGGAACACTAAGAGTGGCATTGCCATGAACCAAGTTGCTCAGCAACTCGAGGGCAATTCTTTCTATATTCTCCGAAAATTCATCCATTGTTCTAGCAATTTACTTATATTAGGAACGGATTCTTAACAACAAATATGTACGTCTTCTTGATTTCGTACTCTTGCAATCTACAAAATGAGGTTTTTTAATATCCAAATTAAGAGAAATTAATAATAAATATAATTTTACTTGTGAATAACAGATTTAAACTTAATTAAGCGGCATATATTTTAACAAGAACTTGGTTACTAACGCTTAAATTTTAAACAATTACATTTTTGAATTCCTCCAACTTTATGTATCCTTGCTCCCAATTTCCATTAGTTCTAAATTCGCATGAATTCTTCTGTTTATGTTCAATGATTTGAAACATTCTCTAGAATACAAAGTGTAAGCACTTTTTTGGTCTAATTTAATTGCATGGGTGGTGCCACGCCCCCGGGATTTTCTTGTTGGTTCTTTGAATGCCTTTGTCACAAGCGGAAACCCCGCAGGAAAATGAGTGAAAACTGTGGGCTAAAACGTTGAAACACGCCCACCGACCTACGCACAGTAATATTTCATAAATACGTAAGCAATTCGTGGACTTACATACTATACGAAAATCAAGTGGTCTTTGCACTTACTTATATCTGATTTTGTAAAAGTTTATCGCGTAAATCGTTGCGTGGAAACATTTCGAGGGGGGTTATAAATAATTTCCGAAAGGAGCTTGCTGGCTAAAAATATACCATCGAAATGAAAATTCCCTTTCGGTGAAAACAACTGTTTTTTAAAAATTTAAGCACGCACACTAGTTGCAAATGAAGAGAGCGCGAGGGAGAGTGCCATAAGTTTATGTGAATTTCTTTATTCGGTCTTTCATTTTTTCTTCTTATTTTATTATTCTTTTTTCCTTCTTTTTCGTATGTGCAGAAAAGTGTACTCGTTATTACAAAGCACACATACACCGAGTGTGGGCGGGCGGGGGGTTTTCGCTCTCTTTTGGGGAAGAGAAAGAGAGAGACTGACGGAAAAGAGAGAGCGCCAACGAATGGGCTAGGAAAACTGACGAACGGAACGAAACGGAATGGCAGCCCAAGTATTGATTTGCTGGTTATGGTGCTGCCACTTCTTGTACTTACCAATGAAATACAATTTCCGATTGGCCCAAGAAAAGCTAAAGCTGAAAAGCTATTAGCTCTCTCGCTCAGAGAGGAGTCGCTAGCTGATGGTCGCTGCTGTTGTTGTTGTTGTTGCCATCGATGTAACGCATATTATTATTTAATTTCTTTCGATTTTCCCAGTTCCTTTTCCGATTCCGTTTACCCGAAAGTGGTTAGGTTTGGAAAGGCTCTGCTTTTTACCGACTTTTACCGAACGAAAACGACGACACACACAACGAAATGCAAATGCAATACATAGCTTTCTCACTCGCTCACTAGCTACCTCTCGACCGCTCTCACTCGCACAGCAGCAGTAGCAGCAGCTCTTTGGTTTTCAATCAGATTTTTCTTTCTTATATTTTCTTATCGCGATGGTTTTTTCTTTCGCTTTTTTTTTAAGAAGAACGGTCACCGATTTTTCACAAGGATTACGAACGCACCCCCACTGCTCTCCCCAGTCACTGAAAAGCCACAATAATAACAACAACAACGACAGTCTTGTTGGCAACAAATGGAAATATTCGCTATATGCTCTGCGCTGCTCTGCCCTTCGCAAAACTAATGTGTATCCGCGATGGGTAATGGGTAACTTGATATTGATACGATTACTAATATTATTGATAGCCGATTAGCCGACATAAGCGGTGGCCGCAATTGGCAAACGACGATTGTCCCGCTCCCGCAACGCAGTTAAATATTACTATTTTCCTCCGTCCACATCCACTTTGGCAGCAACAAAAGTATGTACGTCTCGGTCTCTCAAAAAAATTCACATTACGATACGGCAGCCATATTGTAGCAGTGTTGCCAGCTGGACGGTATTCAAAAATACTAAACTTTTTCTCCTGTTACTACTTATATACTAAATATACAGCAAGCTGTCATCTAAAAACCGCGCCCACAGACTGATTGATTAATGTGTAATTTGAAATAACCAGCTAAATTTTACATTCGAGAATGGTTAGAGGCTACACAACCTTATATACATAATTGTTTATTAAGATAATTTAAATTCATAATATATTTGTTCAATATTAACAACAACATAAACAACATACTTTCAGGGGCAAATGTATGAATTTTTGAAGTGCCGTGCCGACTTTGGAAACGGCCACTTTGATTTCTACACCGCGCCGTTAACCAACTGGCAGCACTGCACTAAGAGAGCGTGTTCTGAAATCTAAGAGAACAATATAACATTTTTTAAAAGAGAAAAACAACCAAAAAGACAGGTCACTGTTATTATTGAATTTAACTTGATAATGAATATTTTCTTATAACTGCACTTAACTTAACAAAATAATAACCATTTTTTTGTTTTGCTTTTATTTCAAAAAATATGTATTTGTATAATAAACAATTTATCTAGTTTATGTGAGTCACAAAAGTTTAGTTAACGATAAAAACAAACTTTGAATGATTGTCTTCAATGAATAAATAACTTAGTTACCAAAGCTTTATTCTCCCTTTAAAATCAAGTAGTATTTATATTACCTTCTAATCTTACTCCCTGACTTTCAATTCCCTGAAAAGTTCTATATTGAAAACCACGAAACTTAGAGCTACACAGATTAAAGAATGTCTAGCTAAACACTACTTATTTAGTCGATTATAAGTAAAGGGAGGACTAACCTTTAGTAGAATAAAGAAGCTTAAAAACTGTAAGTCAAAAATAAATTATTTGATAATTAAGTTAAGTCAAATTTATATAATTTCCCAACTGGCGGTGATCTTTTCCAGAATTTTTTCTAAGTTTTTCTAGATATTTATGACCTCACATCACATTAGTGTATTGGCTGTGAGGATTTTGAGTTAATCTCAATCCACTTCCTAAGTAAATCCCCCGGCTGCATAGTTGGCTGTTGCTGCGGAAGAGCAGTCCTCGAGTATTGATATTCACTAGGCGTTATTGTGGGTGTAGGTGACGGCATTGGCGGAAAAACTGCGAAATTTCGCTGACTCTCACGGGCTTCGGACCAGCCGTAGTCCCTTACAGTTGCAGCACCTGTTCCGCATTGGGCTTCTGGACGTGGCTGCGACTCAAATCCAGAAGATTGTGACGAAGTGCGGGAAAGTTGATTCTGCTGTTTCTCTTCGTAATGTCTCATTAGATTGGCAGTGCATAGATCTTGGTTCACACTTTGATTGGCCGCCACCCAGGCGCTTACATCAGCTCCGCCGACGTTCCTGTTTATGGACGGCAAACGCGATGGCATCAAAAGATTTTGCGTGGATCTAGTGAAAGTATTGCCTTGGGCCAGGTTACTTTGTCCATGGCGATACCATTGGGACTCTAATGGTCTCATGGGTTTCTGTTGAAACATCATCGCCGGCTGGACACGCGGGGCAACCACTGTAGAGGCATCTCCATAGTTCGAGGACCAAGCCTGCTGTTCCATCCGTTGCTTCGACAGATGCAACGAGTCCAGGGACAGCAAAGAAGCAGGCGCCTGAATTGTTCGCTGGGAAATCGTTGGGGCGGGTGAGTGGCACACAGAGGCGGTTCGCATGGACAAATTGCTATTGCTGATATCACTGTATCCACTTAACTGCTGACTGAGCATGCTCAGCGTTTCATCATCGCATTCGTCCGCACAGAGGCGATGGAAGCTCTCACAGGCAGACTCGTCCCGATTCACTTGGCTCAACAGATTGGTCCGGTTGGTGGCCAACAAAACAAGGGTTACAAAACTTCCCACCAGCTGTTTAAAGAATTTGTTAAATAAGATTCAAATATAAGTAAATGCACTTACTATAAAGGATATTCCACTGATGTAAGGATCCAGGAATTCGATACCCATGGCATACCCACTCCATAACAATAGAGCAATGGTGAATCGCGTAAATTTCAATCCGTCGTATATCGTGTGCAGGAAACACAGGGCCAGCATGGCATATGGGTAGATCCCAATAAAACAGGATGCGAAGGTTGCTTGCTGCACTTGCTGTTGGCCTATGCCAAGCGAATACAGCAAGAGCTTGCCAAAGGTACGGCCATACAATAAAAGTTTGGCTATCATTTCGCGCTGTTCCAGGAAAATGCCTACGCTCGAAGTCACCACTCGAATTAAGGCCAGCACGTGGGAGTAGGCGTAGAACAAGGTTAGCCCAATGAATTTTCCAAGGTAAGTCGTAAACTGAATGGAAGTTGCATTCGGCAGCCGGCAGAGCAGGCACAAAATATTGACTACAGTCAGGATGGTCATCAGAATGCGGTATCGCTGCAGTTTAAACTGCTTTTGGGCAGCGGCCAATCGGTTGAAGTGCGGCTGCTTGAGCAACGATGCTCCCTTGATGATATAGTTCAAGAACTTGGAGCTCAACACCATTTTCTTCTTCTCGTGCAGGACTTTATTCACATGTCGTTCGCAGCTGCTACACAGGCGAAACTGCTTCTCCAGTCGTTCTCTACGGAAAACATAAATATTATTATTTAATAACTTGTGCCCCAGCTTTTATATTAAAGGTTCTCTATTAATAGATATAAATTATAAATCGGCTTACTCATAGAAACTATCTAATCTAGTTAACTTGTCTTTGATTTGCAAACCGATGTAGATACGGGTATTTAGATCATATTCAGACATACATTTGTATGTTTGTTGTATATCTTATTTGCTTGACTTAAACACGATTAACTCATTTATAAAACACATCAAGCTAAATTACTTTGCTTGATTCTTAGTAAACATAGATACCATAACATTGTATATATAATGCTTATTGTTATGACAGCTCACCTGTAAACCTTTAGTTCCTGATCGAATCGGGACTCGTTCTTGGGCTCGAATTGAGAGAGCTTCTCGACCTTCAGGCGCTGCGCCTCGTTGCACTGGTCGCACAGGCCGTTTTTGGGAGCAGGAGGTTGAGCAGTCAGGACATCGGAATAATATGAGTTGGCACAGATGCTGGAGCTGCCTTTGGAGCTGTTCTTTTGGGAGCCAAGGCTGCAGTCCCGCTGCGACGTAATATCCCGGTTGTAGTCGCCGTCCTTGGTGAATCCATTGTATTGCTCGCATGACGGGCAGGTCCAACTGTTGCGATCCTGGTACGGAACTCGTACATTGCCATTGCAGAACCAGCAGTTGACACGGGCGTCGTAGCGGGATCTGTAGACATTGCAGGTTAGTTAGTCTGGACTATTATAACTCAATGCATCACTTACCGTATGCTAATATAAACCTTGAACAGAAACGTGCCGGCCACAAAGAGAATAGCACAAACAGGTATGGCCGTCGCCGCCAGCCGAATTAGTAGGGTTAGCATCGCTTTAGTATTTCGGTAATCTGTCACGCTTATCTATGCAGTCAAGCTGGTGCCTCTGTGGGTCACGGAGTCACTTAGCTATCCAAATGCCAGCTAGAGATCCACTTTTTCCAAACGAAACGCAACGCCGGCATGCAAGTCGGCATTAGCGCGCGCAGAAAATAACCACAAAATAATACAGCGGAACTTCTAGCGATGGCAGTAGTTAGGCGATGCGATAGTTTCTACAGTGTGCATCCTATGTTTTCTGGCCTTTGAGGAGAGCTGTGGCGAAATGTTAAGGTGGTAACACACTGTAAGTTGTTTTTCGTATTATTTTTTATTATTTATTTTATTTTTATTATTTATTTATTTTGTAATAATATTTGTGTAATATTGTAAATATTATAATATAAATATTATTATAATATTAATATTAATTATTATATTATAATAATATTATAATATTATAATAATTATTATATTATATTATTATAATATTAATATTAATATATATTAATATTATAATATAATTATATATATATATAATATAATATAATAAATATTGTAATATTTATTTTTGTAAATCCTTCCCAAAGAAGTGGACATTATAACATCGAAATAGGTCAGTCAATAGCTTATAATAATAATATAAAAATAGTTGTTAACAGTTTGTTGTCGCTAGAATTTACAGGATCTGCTTAGTAAGAGTATAATATATACACTATTAACAATGAAAAAAAAATGTACCTTTATAGTTCCTAAATTTAGAAAAAAATTTTAATTATTTAAATTTTTCAAAGTTTGTATCTGGCTTACATCTGGTGTTTATTTTTAAGCCCAGCAAGATTATACTGGAAGATATCTTTTCAACTGAGTTTAATGTGATAAAATGGACAAAAATGTATTCCCTTTTAATACATTTTTCAACATAGCTACTATCTTTCGATTAAACTTTGTATTTATTTCATTGACATTAATTAAAACTTAATGTTATGTCAGGCAAGTGGGATGTTTTAGCACACTAAAACGGGATTTGCGTTTTATTCGTTTTCATGTAGTATGGCCACACTGCGGCCATCGTATAAAAGCCCGCGCTCTCCAAAGCGAATGCACTAATTTTTCCAAGTGTGTGAAGCGGACAGTTTGTGTTGTGTTCGACTGCTATAAGCGAAAGATAATTTTAAGTTAAAAGTTCAAAAGCCTAAAACAAATACAAAATGAGGGAAATCGTTCACATCCAAGCTGGTCAGTGCGGCAACCAAATCGGCGCCAAGGTAAGTTTTCCCATTTGCATTTTCCATTCATTTTCCATCCAGAGTACAGTTGCCAAAATGGCGTCATTTTTGCACGACTTCGCTGTCCATGTGGCAAAAATTTGTATTGAGGCCGGCATTTTCACACTCACACATTTGCATTTATGTATACCAAGTTGTGTGCGTGTGTGTGTCGAGTGGTCTTTTTGAGTCCCGGCATCTGTGTTTGTATATACCGCATATTTGTCCGATTTCGCAAAGATGCTTGAAAATTGTTGTTCTACTCTGGCATTTGGGGTCCAAAATTTAGAACGAAAGTTTGTTACGCCCGAATTTCCGATCGATATAATGCTTTAGGGCCATTGACATTCGCATATGTACTTCGTGCCCATATGTATGTACATATGTAAGTAATTATAGTTGGGTGTGTCTGCAATTACACCGACGCTGGTGGCTGTGTGTATGCCTGTGTGCGTGTTGCATGCATGAGTCATTTTCTCTTGGGCGAAAGACTTTCATAGTTTTTCACCGGTTGTGAAAGCCATTTCACTGCCCAGATGGTGAAGGGTACTTTTCTATCGTCAAAACACGATAGCTTTTCTACACGCACATAAGAGCTTGCTGCTCATTTGTATGTGTGAGCGTCGGCCGGTTTTTTCATTTAATTTTTTTTTTTTTGCCGCTATGCGTCTTCTAAAGAGAAAACATGACGTCATTTTAACCTAAAATGGCTGAACCGGTCGTCGTTGAACGGTTCGCAGAACGTATAAGAGTTGATCTTATACGTAGATGGGATATAAGTATGTAGATATATGTGTTCGTAGGCTGCATTAGCTGTTCTATTGATTTTCATGCATTCCACACTCTGCTCCCTACTTAAAATTGCGCTACTTCGGCGGCTTCTCTATCTTATCATGGAATGAAACAATTTTCTATTTTTTATTCATGACTATAGTATAGACAGATTTCGGTTCTCTTTCGGCCATTATGTGCCAAAATGAAACTTTACTTTTAGCAGTAGGAATTGGGAGTCTGCAAGGTGAGATGATGACCTTATATAGAGGAATTTGCCATCTGTTTGTCTCTATCCCAGTTTCCTCTCGCACACAAAAAGCAACGAAACCGAGAAGGGCGGTGCTGCACATGCGTGTGGGATAACGGGGCACAGGACACGAAGGTGATGTTGATGATGACGAATCTTTCTAGTCCTTGCCCGAAAAATCAATACCCACATGCTGGGCATGGGCCCATGAGCCGAAAACAACCCTCGGAAACGCCTTAAAACCCGAGCAGCTGCAACATCAGAATTGTTGTGCCCAAGTATGGCTCTCAATATCTCTCTCTCTCGCTTTCGACCCGACCGGCTTACAAATGTGTATTTCTATATTTATATATACACTTTATATACATAGAATCCGGTATGACGGTGTCATTTCGCTAAACGAGTGTCAACCACGCATTTCCTCCAATACCAGTGTAGCGACTTATTTCGGTTAATTGTTTTTATTTGTTTACGCGACATAAACAACGACCATCGCAAAAAGTTCAGGTGACGTAATGCCCTGAAAAACAGACGATTTATGCGCCAGATGGTCGGTAGTTGGAGCACTGAGCTGCAGTTTTAACCTCTCAGCAAACAGACAACGCCAACGCCTCTCTCCAACTGGTACCCACTGCTCCTCCCACTCCTCCTCCGTTTCCCTCTTGCAGAGACGAGAGTGGGTCGCGAGACCCGAACAACCGGTGATGTAAGCCGCATCGGAAGCAGGGGGGCTTTTTGGGGTGGCAGAGCCCGGCTCTGAGGTCGCCGGCATTGCGTGGGGGCAGCACGTAGACATATAGACAGACAGACAGATAGTAGTTATACAGCTCAGTTCCAGCCCACGCCCGAAGATTCGAGTAAGATCGGTCGGCGGAACGCAATGACAGCTGCGCCTCGAGATCCGAAACGAAAACCCACGCCAGATGACGTTATCGTTGGTGTGGCGATGGTGCTGCTGGTCGTGGTGGTGGAAACGCACCAAAAATGGCAGCGAATAAGTTATGTTAATCGGAGCTCGGCCCATACACAGAGTTTATGATGGCGTACATGGGTGGCCTAAACCACGTAGCCGAGCCCAGACATGTGTATGTACATCGGCTGCTTCTTGTGCCCATTTATTCCAATCAATAAAGAGTTATATATAGACTGACTTTCCATAACCCATCACACATTTTGTTCGAGAAGGTTTCTGTATCGAAGTTATCTGTATAAGTTAAGAGAAAAACAAGAAAATAAGATTGCCTTTCACATGCATCAACTTTCACTGGGTATGGAAGAAAAATTTTAAGCAAATTACTTGCAGAATTGGAAATGAGTTTCAGTGATTAGTAAAAGTTTTCTTCAACTGCAGTACTCTTGTGCAAATAAAAGTTACCGTTGCTTAAGCATAAACTTCTTTTGTGATTTATGTGAAGCAGTCAAATAAATACTAGCTGTATATATGTATGCAGCAGATGGTCTAGGCTTTGAGTAATTTTACTACCATTGATTTTCTGTGATGACTCATTGGCCAAGTCATTCATACATTTTCTTAAGACTGAGTTAGAAAACACCCCCTAGTAATCGATTTTCCTGCTGACTCATGTTCACAAGAAATGCTGTACAGCACCTGCAAGTCCTAATCGCACTAATCCCAAATTCTTTACTTCCATTTCTCATTTGCAGTTCTGGGAGATCATCTCCGATGAGCATGGCATCGATGCCACCGGCGCCTACCACGGTGACAGCGACCTGCAGCTGGAGCGCATCAATGTGTACTACAATGAGGCGTCCGGTGGCAAGTACGTGCCCCGCGCTGTCCTTGTCGATCTGGAGCCCGGCACCATGGACTCTGTGCGATCGGGACCTTTCGGCCAGATCTTCAGGCCCGACAACTTTGTGTTCGGCCAGTCGGGTGCCGGCAACAACTGGGCCAAGGGTCATTACACAGAGGGTGCTGAGCTGGTGGACTCAGTGCTCGATGTTGTCCGCAAGGAGGCCGAATCCTGCGACTGCCTGCAAGGCTTCCAACTCACACACTCCCTTGGCGGCGGCACTGGCTCCGGTATGGGAACCCTGCTGATTTCCAAGATCCGCGAGGAGTACCCCGACAGGATCATGAACACATACTCGGTTGTGCCGTCGCCCAAGGTGTCGGACACCGTTGTGGAGCCCTACAACGCCACCCTGTCGGTGCACCAGCTGGTCGAGAACACGGACGAGACCTACTGCATCGACAACGAGGCTCTCTACGATATCTGCTTCCGCACCCTCAAGCTGACGACACCCACATACGGTGACCTGAACCATCTTGTCTCCCTGACCATGTCCGGCGTAACCACCTGCCTCCGATTCCCCGGCCAACTGAACGCTGATCTCCGCAAGCTGGCCGTCAACATGGTGCCCTTCCCACGTCTTCACTTCTTCATGCCCGGCTTCGCTCCCCTGACCTCCCGAGGATCCCAGCAGTACCGCGCCCTCACCGTGCCCGAGCTGACCCAGCAGATGTTCGATGCCAAGAACATGATGGCCGCCTGCGACCCACGCCACGGACGCTACCTTACCGTCGCCGCCATCTTCCGTGGACGCATGTCCATGAAGGAGGTCGACGAGCAGATGCTGAACATCCAGAACAAGAACAGCTCCTACTTCGTCGAATGGATCCCCAACAACGTGAAGACCGCCGTGTGCGACATCCCGCCCCGTGGTCTGAAGATGTCCGCCACCTTCATCGGCAACTCCACTGCCATCCAGGAGCTGTTCAAGCGCATCTCCGAGCAGTTCACCGCTATGTTCAGGCGCAAGGCTTTCTTGCATTGGTACACCGGCGAGGGCATGGACGAGATGGAGTTCACCGAGGCCGAGAGCAACATGAACGATCTGGTGTCCGAGTACCAGCAGTACCAGGAGGCCACCGCCGACGAGGACGCCGAGTTCGAGGAGGAGCAGGAGGCTGAGGTCGACGAGAACTAAATTCGAATCGGAAATCAATCGAATTCTCGATCAATGTTTTGCGAAAAAAAATGAAACGAGAACAAATGAATTCAGTTGTAAAAGATTTGTTCTCTTAACAACGTAATCAATAAAGTCGGATCCAATTTTGTTCACAAGTCTAAACAATTATGGTTTTTGTTGGGGTTTCTTATAATTAATAAGAGAGATATCAATCATTTTACGAGGATTATGAGACTGCGTTTTGTAGTCCAAGAAAGCTGATTAATGTTTAGAGTGTTGGTATAAATGTTAATAGGCTCATTAATGTAGGTTTTGACAAAAGCGAGGTATTTGTACATTTTCTCATTGTATTATTTGGATTCACAAATTTATGTTTATTTAATCGGGTTTCTCCCAGCTAAAAACAATAGAAATCTTTTCACCGGCTGTGTTTGTTTTGGACATGGTTATGTTGTGATGATTGATAATTTCATTCACATTAGTTTATTTATAGACCTTTTTTATTTATTGACAATGATTTGCCCTACCTACCTCAACTTTCGAGCAAATGCTGCATAAACAAAAGTAATTCGCCCTTGAAGAGGACATGACATGATATTTTCAGCGTAGGAAGTGGGCCTACGTACCATTGTGGTTCAGACGGCCTTGTATGCAATAAATCTAATTAATATATATATATATATATATTATGGTAGTCTTAACGCTACGGTTTCCCACACGCGATTTTCATGAAGCTGGAGTGTAAGTTTTTTGTTTTTATTCAAAACTTAAAAATCCACTTTGCATGTGTCATAAATAATGAGTCATGAATCATAACCTTAATTCACTTTAATAAGCATAATTAGTTCGTTGAAATATCTCTATTAACTACTTCTGCGGAGTAGATAAACGTGATTTGCTGTTTTAATGCGCATATGTATTAACAACATATTAAATGCACAATTAAACTGTGGTCATAATAAATTATTAATATTTAGCAGTGATTAAAATTCATTCTTAAAAAGAATATTGGCTAATTTAATAGTTGTATGGTTCTTATCTTAAAATTACAAGTTTTTGATCTAAATATATTATTATTAATATATAAAATAGGAATTAAAACATAATTTTGCAATAAAATATTTAAAAATCGATAATTTATCGATTGACAACACTGCGCTGCCAGGGACGCCAAAAACAGTGTGCACAGTGTGTATTGATTGTGTGTGTGTGTGCGTACCGTGCGGCGGTGTGTGGGTGTCACTGACTGATATTTGACAAGTAAGATAAAATATAAATATTAGGGCGATTTTCGCGATCCGTGCTAATCCCATCAACGATTTGCCGCCCCCAACTCAGATGATAGCAATGGACGAGCAGCGCGGCGACAAGATCTACGGCGGATGCGAGGGTCCGGACGCCATGTACGTGAAGCTGATTTCCTCGGACGGCCACGAATTTGTCGTCAAACGCGAGCACGCTCTCACCTCCGGCACAATCCGGGCGATGTTGTCCGGACCGGGTCAGTTTGCCGAGAACGAGGCCAACGAGGTGCATTTCCGGGAGATACCGTAAGTAGTTTGGCTCCACCAAAGGCACAGCCCAGTGGCTCCGCCGGCAGCAGAGCGCTTACCTGCACGGCGACCAGTCATCGCAAGTCTGTGTGACCTAATGACCGGCGACAAATTTGCACAGATGTACGGTACATACCCTAGACGTACGCAGTTACATGGGTACATGCATGTACGTAGAGCAAAGTCCACGGATTACAGATCGCTCGGTATGATTCAAATCTGACCGTTTTACACGTAATCTCGGGCACAACTACGCGCATTAGATTAGCACACAGTTCGGCATCGATTGCGCCTAGAAATCAGATTGATGGTGTTATTTCTGTGTATATTCTGATTGATCTGTACCTAAAGTCTATAATAGCAGTCAAATTATGCGGCAAAAAGCCAGTCAACTCATAACTTCTTAAGCTAAACCAACTTATAAATCCAAATGCTTAAGAATTCGTGCATTTGTGTTCTGTTTGTTTAAGTATTATTGTTTGAGTGGTATTCATATACTATCAAAAGTCGTTTCTTTAACTATTAACGTTATTAATTCTTTTCAGATCCCACGTCCTACAAAAGGTCTGCATGTACTTCACCTATAAAGTGCGTTACACCAACAGTTCTACCGAAATACCCGAATTCCCGATCGCTCCGGAGATCGCATTAGAACTTTTGATGGCGGCTAATTTCCTAGACTGCTAAAGAAAATAATATTGGTTAATTTGAATTTACATTATTTACAAGTGAACGAAGAAGGGCCAGACTGCGTAAAGCTTAATTTGCCCATGTTAATTTGGTAATAAAACGAGAAGATTGTCCCTGCGAGAAAATAAATTTCTGTTGATTTCCTAAACGATCAGTTTTGTAATGCGCTTTTTTTTCGAAAAAACATTGATTTTTATTAAACATCAAGACAAAAACAAAAGTGCAGAGCGTCGCAGTTCTATTTGGAGTGCTTGGACCTGGATTTGGCGGCATTTTTGTTGTTCAGCATGGCGAAACGCATTTGCTGGATGAGCCATTGGACACCCTCGCCCAGACCTTCGCCGGATATAGCGCTGCTGGAGCAGATGTGCCAGGGTTTGTCCTTTATGTTCTCCAATCTGAGAGCTGCATACAGATGATATATTATAAGCAACATGTAGTTATTAACTTTTGAGTAACCAAAGCGAAGCACCTGCTGCTATTTTCACACTGGATAGCGAGTCCTCCATGTCCATTTTGTTGCCGTAGAAGAGAATTGGCACAATTCGGTTGCACAAGTCCGGATGCTGTAGCACCAGATCCAACTCATCCTTGACCACCACTAAAATTGAAACATTGAGCGATAGACGGGCGTTGTTAATTTGCATATTCAATACCAAATCTCATGCGATCGCTGGAATCAATAACGTAGATGATGCCGTGGCAGTTCTTAAACTGGTGCTCCCACAGATTCCTGTATCGCGTCGCACCGGACATGTCGATTGCCTTAATGGAAACACCTGACATGCCTACTCCAAGGGGATACATATAGTCATAGTTGATGATTCCACGGCCACTTACTGTAAAACTGTTCCACCATGAAGCCAACTGTGGGCACCACAATGGATGTCTGTTCGCTGGACTTTTTGAAATGATTAATTATCGAGGACTTTCCGCTGTTGTTCAGTCCCAGCACCAGAATCGTCATCTTATCCTTTTTAATCTTTATCAAATCGGCCAAATTGTGCAACATTCCCATTTTACTGGCGGACGGGCATCAATTTTATTTTGTTTACGGCGATTTTCCTGACATGTTTGGCCCTGCAAAGGACTTTCAATTGCCATGGCAACCCGCTTGGTGTTGGCATCGATTTATTGAAACTTATGGCCACCTTCAACTTTGGCTGCCGCATCCGATTTGTTCGCCCCCACGAATTTTCAAGTTCACCTAAGGCGTGACTTTGAGTATTGGGTTCGATTACAACAGTAGGGGAAGAGGTCACCCATCATGCCCAAGATGGAATTGTTTTGGCCATATGTACACCTACACTGAACTGAATGATTTGGCTTTAGGATTTCATAAAATAAATCATGGAACTCAGTTTAGCAATTAAATCTACAACTTGTAGCAAAATCAAGAATTTGTTCCTTTTGTTACAAAAGTTTTTTCATTTTGGCATTTTGATATTTACAATTGATTTCTATAATAGTACAAGAAATTGCTTTAAAATTGATCAATTGAACAGTAAACTTTAAAATCTTGAATGCCTCTAGCTGATATCCAAATGTTTTCGTCCAGACACTACAATATGCTGCAGTTGTATCCATTAACAAGACGTTGGTCTCCATAGAACCTAAAACCGGATATGAAATCCTAGCAATGATTTCTTGCCAAATAACTTCAATCACGATCCACTTAGTTGAAACTATTGTCGATAAATAATGTTGATCAGAACTACGGGTTTTACGTGTTGACACAAGCCAAGGTTTATTGTAGAATTCTTCTTAAAAAACATGGTTACTGATAGAGCTCCTCTACTTCTTGGTGTTCAAGATGATACCATCGTATTTCTGCTGGAACCACTTCATGGCATCCTCCTTGGTGAGGCGGTGCTGGAAGCCGACAGTGCCGGACTTGCGCTTCCTGTGGTTCACATTGTAGCCTGCAAGATAAACCAGAGTAGCAGATAAGTAATCAACGTTTTGGCAATCCATGAGACGCTGTCGAAATTGTACCGTGTGGCCACGCATGGAATGTAGCAAGTCCAACTAAGCACATCTTCTTTGCTATGCGCACATTCACTGAGCATCAGAGCCTCGATTGGCAGAGATACCTAATTAAGTGCACGATTCGAAACGTAGGAGACAGATGCTTACCAGGGCGGCCGAGGACGACGTAGAAGTCCAGACCATAGATACCGATGGAGGGATCGTACTTGATGCCCAGATCGATGTGTTCCTGGATGCCGAAACCGAAGTTGCCGGTGGAGGAGAAGTTCTCCCGACGCAGCTCGTACTCGCGCACCTTCAGGCCACGCTCCAGAATCTCCTCAGCCTTGGCGCCGCGCACCGTGCAGTGGACAGCGATCTTCTCGTTACGGCGAATACCGAACGAACGGACCGTGTAGCGGGCCTTGGAGAACACTGGCTGCTGACCAGTCAGCTGCTCCAGCACCTGTTGGCATTCTCTAGTTAGCCAGTGATCATGGTTATGCTGCATCTAGGTATATCTTACCTTGGCGGCACGGGTCAGCCTGTCACCGGACTCGCCCACGCAGATGTTCAGGCAGAGTTTGCGGATGTGCAGATCCCTCATCGGGTTCTTCGCGGGATCGCGCTTAATCTTCTTGGTAACCGCCTGAAAAACAACCAAGGAAACTCGTCACTTCTTGTGCTGCCATCGTAAACACACAGCGTACAAATTTTGCATGACAAAAATATTGTTGAAAATATGTCGATGCGTGCAGCAATTGTGGTTGAACCTACCGCCATTGTGGTATGTAGGAGTGAAAGCTGCTCACAGGTATCCCTCGCTACAAATAAACGATTTAAAAGTGGTTAAATAAAAATATCGGCAAAAAAAACGCGGAGCACTCACCGGAAACTTGTAAGAAAAGAAGGAAAGGATAGTGTGGCCGCGCTGAGGCGCACAAATGGACCTAAAAAACGCACGACACGTGCTGTTGTCGTGCTGTTATCCAACTATCGTGCTGTTGTGCGCACGTCGTTCCATCACTAACGGTTAACAGGGCTAACGGTAAATAAATGGGGTATTCCTTAAAATGTTAACCACTGAAATTGGTTTATTCAATTATTTTAAATGCTGAACAGCAAATATGGCCGATAATTGTGATTATTTGATTGCACGGATGTTTAAATTACTTTGAGGTAGCTTGATTTGATATTTGTTTACTTGGCGTTATTCGCATGTAACGAAAAATCCTTTTAGAATAAAAATTTATTTGAAATACGGCCCGCTTAATTAACTTCATTTCGCATTAAACACATCGTTTAAGTAATGCGCCAAAATTAATAAAAAAAGGCACTTCCAGTGATATCAATTGAAAAACTCGAAGTAAACGTCCATAATAGTTTATTTGAATTATTAATTTTAGCAATAATGTGTATTCCATTGAAGAAGTCCGTCAACTTTAAAGTGTGTAGCATCAATTCGTATGTAGAGCTTAGTCGATGGACTTCATCTTGCAGAGGAAGTTAATCGGTAGCAGCTTGATTTCCTCGTTAATCCTGCAGACGAACACATCGCCATCCTTGGACAGCACTCTGCCCACGGACTCGCGGTCATCGCCGTAGATGATCTTGAATTCGTCGCCATTGCATGGTAGCACTGGCGCCAAGTGCTCACTAACGATGGACACACTGCGATCCTCCTGGCGCAGGAATACGGAGCAGACGCCGTTCGAAACGGTGCGAATGATGCCCGTTTGCCCAACGAGATCGGTGTCGTCGTGCGTGTGAATCCGAACTTCAATGTCTGTGGTACACCAGTCGCCCATCGACGAGTCCAGACTGGCTCCAGGGGTCTGCGGATTGTACGGCGACTGCGGTATGCCACCAGGAGTATTCGGTGAATAAGTCGATGGCGACGGAGTGTTCATGTAACCAACGGGATACGGCGACGGAGCAGGACTGGGGCTGGGATTGAATGGACTGTAGCTTCTGTCCGATCCATACAGAGTGCCAGGAGTTTGCGGGGCAAACTGGGAAGTCATTTGATAGCCAGGGGTACCTTTAAGATTCGATGGAGTTACAATATGTCAAGAACAATGCGCAACCAAAGTACTTACTTGGATTGTATCCAGGGCTGGGACTGGGCTCCTCAAGGGAGTAATCGAAATCGTTGTTCCTGGCCGGCGTTGTGTTTGCCGTGGGATCCCAAGCGCCATGACGTGGTGTCATGCTGCCATCGTGCGATGGTGTCATTGTACCATAAGGAGTACGAGTATCCGTATCCCAGTTGGGCGTCTGGCTTCCCACCAACGGAGTTTTCGATCCGGCAGCGGTATAACTGGGAGTCTGGGCACCGTAGCCGGGAGTGCGAGCTGGGGTGCGTCCATATGTGGAGACACTGCCCTCTTTACCGGTAACTCCCACAATGGCAATGTGATTCCGGTCTACCGAAATCGTCTGGCATGAGGTATGCAGTTCCACACGAGCCGTGCTCTCGGTGGCATCCTTCACAATTCCCACGGCGCCCTTATAAGGTCCTCCACTAATCTTAATGGTTTTACCCAAGATCTCACGGTCACGGGTCACTCGGAAACCACCTCGTCCACCACGGGCGCCACCACGAGCTCCACGACCACCGGATGGATGCATGGGCGATTGAATGCGCGGCGACATAAATCCTAGGCCGCCCACAATGCCGGCATTACTAACGGTAGTCTTGCTGCCTCCAGCCAACTGCAAATGCCTAGTCTTGCACACAAATATTCCACCGTTCTCCGTGTACATGCGGCAATGGAGAAAGGCCAGACTGCGATACAAATGCTTGATCTCGCCGGAACGTCCCTAAAAGATTTGACTTTACACATACTACAGATTGGATAAAATCGAATAACTTACTGCATGGGGTCCCTCCATCACCTTGACTACATCGCGCCGGCGGATTTGGTTTTGATCTGCATCCAGAGCCACCGTATGACGGTTCTCCTTTCGCTTGTGCAATGCAGTTGGCTTGCACTCGATGCACTTGCCATTCATGCCCAAGACATGGAAATTCTCCCTCTCCAAACGCACTATGACACCCACATTCTGGGAACTGTTATGATAAAATTCTTTTAAGATCCGTTTCGCAAGTCATTACATTCGTAAACTCACTCCAGTTGCACCATATCTCCCCATTGAAACTGGCCGAGACAATCCACACCTGTGGCCACATCCGAGCACAGTTGCAAGTCCCTTGGCAGCACCTCCAACTCGTGATTGGTTAGATCGGAGACGAGCACCACTCTTGTAGGCTCGACGCGAATAATGAGGCCAGTTTCGCCTTCGTAACGACCAGCCAACACTCTGGCGTGATCTCCTGTTTTGAAGTATTTGCGCAGCTCACTGGCTTTGAAAATCAAAGGATCCTGCAAAAATCACTTGTTTTATTACTTCATCCTACTTTTCTTTTGTCATACACACCTTTAAATCCTGATGTTTGGGCATGACAGTAATCATGGTGCCGTCAATAGCCACAATCTTGGCCTGTAAGTTTTCCAAATCACCCACGCAGACTTCCACATTGTCGCCCATTGAGAATGAGTGAGCCATAGTGGGATCATCCTTCACGGTGCCCATAATTTCCAAGTTTACCTCTGCATAAGTATATTTCCAGGTTAATATGAACACAAGCAGGTCTAACTTTCATATCTTACCTTCCGGAGATTCTTCAAAGCGTTCTAGCTCGGCTAAAGTGGGCTTTACACCGTCCGAGAGAATGGCCGACATGGTAAAGTTTTTATACAGGAATCCCTTTCGCGAATACCGGTTTCCCTCGAAGAGCAGGAAATCACCATCTGAGTGTACTTCACCTCCAATTGCCCTAAACAAAAACGTAGTTTAGGTCTTGAGCGAAATTAATTCTAATGGTACTACACACCTTACGGCCTCTGGATCAAAAGGTTTAGCTGCTGGGCGGCGTTTCTTCTTGCGCTTGCTATCGTCACTCTCCTATTGAATACATACATTTATAGATCTCATTACACTTTATGACATGTTTATGATCGCCCTACCGTTGCTGTTGTTCGCAAGGCTCCTCGCATGCGTGTGTAGTCAATGCGAGGAAGCAACTTAAGATGTACTTGGTTCTGGGCCAGATCCACGTAGTCCACCTGTGCGATGTCGTCCTTGTAGAGACCGCGCTTCAAGCGCACCCATTGTTTCACTTTAAGGCCAACCTGCTCCTTGACCACCTTTAGCACATCCGTCATCTCCTTGATGGGCACCATTTCCTGTTTCCATTTGCCCATCCGAAGATTACCCACGTTATCAATGCAAGTTTTAACATGAGTCTGCTTATAGGCCTCCAGGTAAATGTATCCCTTGACGCCCTCTGGTGCAATAATAGATTTGATTTGCAATGGATCGTCTGTGTTCAGGTAGGTTAAGTACTTTCGCATTAGAAGAAGCGCTGTGGCCTTCTCCTCGCCTATACGACATTTCACCATCCACAAATTGGGATCCCTGCGAGGAGTACATAGTATAAAATGGTTGCCATTTCGTAAAGATTTGGAAACTCACTTGATGCCGGGCAATAGAGTTTGTTGGGTAATTTCGTCTGACATCTCTTCACCGCCATCTCCAAAGTGGCGTTTTGCAATTGACTCATCGGCGTACTTCTTACGGAGATACTCCTCTATCTCGTCCTCCTTTTGAGTGCTAGAATATAGGAAACAAATTAGACTGAGACCGGGCACTATCCGAAGCTTCAACTTACTCCCAAAGGTTTGTGCCTCGTCGTCGAATTTCAATATCCCTGGCTGTGGGGCCCAGCTCATCGATCTCATTGCCAACAATGCCAATTTCATTGGCACCCTCTTCCCACTCGTCATCTTCATCGACCTATAGTTTAGTGAATGATTATAGTTATATATGGAAACAATTATACGTGTTATAAAGACTCACTTCATCGTCCACTTCGGCCTCGTCAATGATGAAGCCCCCAAAACGCTCCTTCTTTTTCTTCTTCCTTGGGTGATCGTCGTTCTCCTCCTCATCGTACTCCTCGGAATCGATGTCCTCACCTGGTGGCTCCTCCTCCTCTTCGCCGGATTCATCGCTCTTGCCGCGATTATCTCGTCTCTGTGGAGATTCCGAGCCAGATCTAGAGTGGCCCGATTGAGAGCGTGATCTGGACCTGGAAACGGAGCGAGATCCCCTGGAACCGGACCTGGAACGCGATCTTGACTTGGAGCGGGCACTCCGTTGCGACTTGTTGGAAATGGATCCATCTTCGGAGCCACTATCCGACATATTACTGACTTCCGAGTCCGACATTATTGTCTATGTGAGTCCTAAAGGCAAGCAAAGAAATGTGATAACAATCAATTTGATATGGCAAGAATGCATATACAATTAGGAGCACCCCGCCACTTTTGATATGCAGGTGCTCTTGCGGACAAACCAACATATCCAAGTTAATTGGATGATGATCATTATTCTATTGTTATATACATGAAACTAGTAAGAATGCCACATTGTCTAATTATATCTACCAATTCCTTTCTCAAGTTTTTTTTTTTGCTTCTTAAACACGAAATTTGTAAACGTGTGCGAGTGCAACGAGTGCAAATCGCATTTTTTATATCTTCAACTATTATTCACAATATATGCTGGGGTATATGCATTTTATACTGGTTGCGAAGGTGTAATAACGATAGTACTTACTATTTCCTTTATGTTTAATTAGATATTTTCTAAGCGAATTGTTCAAAAGCAAAAAATGTAATTCTTTCCACGCCAGTGGTGGACAGTCGTAAATTTGTTGTTATCGATTGCTTGCGTTAGAAAAGTTAATACCAAAGTGGGAACTAGTTCCATGAGCTAATTTAGAAACTAAAAATTAAATTATTACAAATAAATAATATAAAACATTTACTCTGCTATAAAAAGATAAATATAAAAATTGAAAATAAATGCTTAATTCCACAGATGATGTGTAGCGCTCCAGTGAACCAGTTCCAATTCGGGAACAGCCCTGCTGGCTTATTATCAGCAGAAGGATTCGGTCACACTGGCTACTACGGAGAAATAAGTAATCATATTTTTAAAAATAACCATTACTGGCTGATAAAAGACAGCGGGCAGACACAAATCCATAACCTGAATCGACGATGTGGCGTTGAAGTGAAAACACCGCAAGGTTCACCGTGCAATTCACTCAATAACCATATCAACCCCACACATCTGGCGCAGACTGTATGTATAAACAGATGCACATACGGGGGGATGTGCATGTGTGTGCCCACTACCACATACCGCATTTCCATAAACCGAGAGTTTGGCAATAACGACGAATCTCTCGCTTTCCCGACCACATTAAAGAATTCGGTTATATAGCCCGCCGATCGACGGCCCGTAACTCTGGCGTCGGCAGAGAGTGGGCGTGCAAGTAGGTTTCTCGTGGCAGTAAGGTGTGGTTCCACAACACCATAAAGCAGACGGAGTGAAAGAAAAAAACAAAAAAAAAACACACACAACTTGGTGGTGGGAAAGTCTCTCTTCTCTTCCACCTGTGAAGGAAGATTTTCAGGAAGTCCGCCAGTTAGCTAGCTATTGTGTCATGCAATCGATATCCGCCGTAACATATGCTTCTGGTATCTCAGGTTGAAACCTCTATACGGAATCGCCCACTGTGCGGTAACTGTGGACCATGAACACCGCGGGAGCCACCAGTCAACCGCCGCCCACTAAAAATGAGAGTGAGTTATGCCACTTGGCCCCACTACCACCACATCATAAAACTAAATGAAATCTATTTCCCCGCCAGTTAACTCCGAGGAGTATCTCATCCACGTGCATATGCCGAACAAGAGCTTCAAGGCTGTTCGGTTTAATGTCAAGGAGACCGTTTTCCATGTGATCCGGCGCACTGTCGAGGATCTGGGCACGGATGGACGGACGCCCAGCATTCAGCGATATGCCTGCCGCATGCTTAACATGATCACCAAGGAGGTGATTTGGCTGGCTAGAAGCACTTCAATGCAGAAGGTTCTCTCGCACATCCTGACGCCCGGCTGCTCCAACGTTGACTGTCCCAACAACCAGTCGGAGTTGGATGAGGTTCTATTGGAGCACGGAAGAAGGATCACCGATAATAGGGTGTGGCGAGTGGAGCTCAGAGTGCGCTACGTGCCAAATAATATTCAAGAGCTCTTCGAGGAGGACAAGGCCACATGCTTCTATTATTTCAATCAGGTGAAAGAGGACTTTATCCAAGCCAATGTCACAGCCATCGACACTGAAGTGGCGGTGCAACTGTGCTGTCTGGGCATTCGTCATTATTTCAAGAACATCACCGTGAAAGCACCTGACAAAAAGCAGCACATTGACTACATTGAAAAGGAAATCGGATTTAAAAGTTTTCTTCCACAATCTGTGATAGCCACATCAAAGCCAAAGAATCTTAAGAAACTGATCCAAGTCGGTTACAAAAAGGTCTACAATTACAACGACATTGAGTACTTGACGCGGTGGGCATTCCTAAAGTTTAAAGTCACGTGACCCGTTTATATTTCGTTTCTTGTTACAGGTTCTTTGATCTTCTGAAGAATATTTATTTAACGAACTTCGAGCAGTTCTCGGTAACCCTGAGCTCGGCGTGGAATATTTCTGGAATTCTACACGTCGGCCCTCACATTGGTAATTATTTCCCAGGTGGGCAAAAAATACCTTGATAAACATAATTTTGTAATTCCAGGAATCTCGTACCAGACTCATCCTCAGGCCAGCTTGAAGAACGTGGCTCAGTTTAAAGATGTGGTCTCTATTAAAACGTGCACTTTACCAAAGGAAAAACTGTCCAAGTCTGGGGAGAATACCACAGAACCAGAGCTTCAGAATTTTAATTGCAACTGCCAGAAGATTAAAACCCAAATAAAAATATCCGCTTCCAACAATGTGGAAGATTTGGTTATAACGTGCAATGGTATTAATGTGAGTTTGCAGTTTACAATTATGCCTATTGCCTATTTTAACGCTTATTTCAATTGTCTACAGACCGCTGAGAGTATTGCTGACCTAATTGACGGTTACTGCCGGCTGTTATCAAAAGACCTAGAGTTCACGATTTGGCATCGAGAGACAAACGCGTCGAACGAAGATAGCGCAAAAGCATTGCCCAATGATGCGACGCTGGGGTCCAATAAATCAACTTCAAGTCAGGGAAAACCGATGCTGACCGATGATTATGCCGAGATTGGTTTATTGGAGGGCGAGGGCGACTACTCTACGCCCACCGTTCGAAATTATGAGTTGGACAGAGCCCTCATAACGCCGAGCGCCAAAATTGGTGTGGGACAGTTTGGTGATGTGTATGTAGGCACGTATACGCTTCCGAAACTGGGCAAGGGCAAGAACTTAGCAGGAAATGGAAAAAATAGTAATAGTGACCAAAGAAATGCCGATTCAAGGCCAGATGTTATACAAGTGGCGATAAAGACATGTAAAGCTAACGACGATCCTGAAAAAACCGAAAATTTTCTTGCCGAAGCTTGTAAGTTGTACACCTACGTGTAATTTGGTTGCACTTTCTTAAGATTCAAATTTGACTTTCAGATATTATGCAAAAATTCGATCATCCCCATATTATACGCTTAATCGGCATTTGCAGCGTAATGCCCATTTGGATAGTTATGGAATTGGCCAAACTGGGTGAATTGCGTGCGTACTTAAAGACAAACAGCGAAAGGTAATACTGAAGCATAAATAATTAATTTAATTTTAATAACCTAATTGTTTTGATTAGATTAAGCCACGGTACTTTACTGAAGTATTGCTATCAGCTATCGACTGCTCTTAGTTATTTGGAATCCAAAAAGTTTGTTCACCGAGATATAGCGGCGCGTAATGTACTAGTCAGCTCACCAACGTGTGTTAAGGTAATATTTAATACACATTTGCGTTTGACTTAGATTTACTAAGTTGATTTTAATCTTGCAGTTGGCTGATTTTGGATTATCACGTTGGGTTTCCGATCAGTCGTATTATCACTCAACACCCACAGTTGCCCTACCCATTAAATGGATGTCCCCCGAGTCAATAAACTTTAGAAGATTTACCACTGCTAGTGATGTTTGGATGTTTGGTAAGTAAAATATGTGGCTAGCTATCTAACATTGCTAATCTTGTAATTATATTAGGTGTCTGCATTTGGGAAATACTCATGCTCGGTGTAAAGCCTTTCCAAGGCGTCAAGAACAGCGATGTTATATTGAAGCTCGAAAACGGAGAGCGTCTGCCATTGCCTCCCAACTGCCCACCTAGGTTATATTCGTTAATGTCCCAATGCTGGGCGTACGAGCCACTTAAACGACCGAATTTCAAGCGGATCAAGGAAACTCTGCAGTAAGCTATCCTAAAATCTAAACAGTACTTGATTAAACAGTATATTTTTGTTATTTCTTAGTGAAATTCTGATTGAAGACAGCATTAATTCATCGGAGACACTGAAGCGGGAGCAACGAAAAGTGGCTTCCATGTCCTGGATTGGCAGTGATGACATCGACATTCCGCCATCGAAACCTTCAAGGGTGATGCACGATCCTGGTAATTAATTCTATTTAAGTAAATATTTATATAAGTATTCTAATGTTTTAATTATTTGCAGACATCACTGGCTTAATGCCTGAAACAACGGGGCTACCTCAGACCTATATTATTGCACAAAATCCCGCGGTGCTGGCCAAACTGATGATGGAGAACCAAAAACGAGGCATAAATCCAGCGGCGTACACCACACCAGCTTCGGTATTTAATACTCTAGCCGTAGGATTAGATGACAGCAATCCGAATGTTTCGCTTAAGACTACTAAGCTACCAGCAGCAGATTTGTTAAAACTTGACCCCATCGCAGAATCCGAAAGGCTTAGGTCCCAATTTTCAGCTAATAGCAGCGCTAGTCAACTGGCTAACCCCCTTACTGCTTCAGTTAACCCCCATGAATCCCTCAATTCACACCAGGCAGGAATGTTTACGGGTAGTTTGCCTTCAAAGAGCAGCTTCGTCGTTTGCCCACCCCAAACAGAGGAACACATGCAAGCCGAAAACATTTCTAACCCGTCTGTGTCCAAGGTGTCCGGATATAGCCTATATGGGAGCTTGGAGAGGCACCAACCACCACCAGCAAAAGCCATGCACTCCAAAGGTGGCAGCCTGGAACGCCACCAGTCATTGATGTCAGCACAAAATCTTGTTTTCTACAATACAAAGCCGCCACCAAACTGCACGAATACCGCAGAGCGATCGAGGAGCATGGAGCGGAACACATACTTCCATGCCTATCGCCAACAGATGAAAACCTCTATTGAATGCGAAGCTCTACCCGAGGAGATTTACGATTTTGGGGGCATCGGACTCAAGACCTGTGTGTCCGCTAGGCAGCAACCCAAGTTTAGCCCAATGGTTAATGTGCGCCCAGCTGAACTGGGCCAAGTACAAAACACAGATTGCATGGGATTACAGCAGAATATTCCAATGGACTCCTTTGGAGTTATATCCCCACACAACTTGGACGAAAGTCTAAGACATCAGAGAGAAATGGAGCGACAGTGGATGACTTCGGGACCACAGAGCATCACAGTTAACCCAAACATTTCCATTTCCGAAGGAGCTGCTTGCTTGGCCACATTGCAAGCTGAAGCAATGGGAAATCAGGTTTGGGCCTATTGGACACGTTGGCAGCCAAGCTTAGCATATCCTTTTTATTTCCCTTCGTTTTTTACTTTTATGCTAAAGAGCATTATATATTTATTTATATTTAGTAACATTTTTAAGTTAGCTTGGATTTATTTAAGTTTTAGTTAACTTAAAATCTTGAAATCCTTGAGCCGCGAGTAACAAATCCTTTTTATTTCCAGGGCATTCACAATGTTTTGGGCGAAAAACTACGACAACAGCAAAAGGATAGCAACAGCGACAGCGAATGGTTAATTCAAGAAGAATTGCTAGTGAGTAGCAAATAAAAACTATTAAGAATGTAGGTTTCATATCATACAATTTTCAGCGGCAGAGATCCTGCTCAATACCTCAAGGATCGCTCAATGATCATCAGGCTCAAATGTTTAAGCTTGACTTCATGTCAGCTGGTCCTTCCAGTTTGCCGGACTGCTCGAACTCCAGTTCTCGACCTATGACACCAAATGCCAATCTTTCTTCACTGAAGTCGAACCACTCATCGGCGGATCATTTGTCCAGCTTGACATCTGCAGAAGAACAGATGGGTTCAAATGCACGAAACCTGGGCAGTGCAGTTCCAAGTCGACCACCTAACCGCGCAGATGACGAAGTTTATTGCGCCACCACACTGGTGGTCAAATCAATAATGGCGCTGTCACAAGGTGTGGAGAAAGCGAATACCGAGGGTTACTTGGAATTGGTTAAGAACGTGGGCGTCAAGTTGAGAAACTTGCTAACATCGGTGGACAAAATATCTATAATATTTCCAGCACAGGCCCTCAAGTAAGCGAGCTCGTTGTTTATAAAGCTGATCAATTTAACGTTATTTGTTTATAGGGAAGTGCAAATGGCACATCAGGTACTTTCAAAAGACATGCACGAATTGGTCTCAGCGATGCGATTGGCTCAACAATATAGTGACACAACGCTGGATTGTGAATATCGCAAGTGAGTGCTAACCGACGAAACTAATTTCGATATTTAAGAATACTAATTCTGATTTCTTTTAAAGGAGTATGCTGTCTGCTGCCCACGTTTTGGCTATGGACGCCAAAAACCTGTTTGATGTTGTCGATTCGATACGTCAACGTTATCAGCATCTATTCCCGCCATCCGCCACAAAAGAAACAAGTTGTTCGTCAAGTTTCGAGTCGACTTCTGGATCTATTGTCGCAGAGCCAGTTAATGACCTTGGTGGTTATATCAAGACTAGCACTTCTGGAGATTTGCTTCAAAACACAGGAATATATGATAATGATTTGCATCATAGCTTCAACTCGCAATTGCAGTTGCAAAACCCAAAAGCCAGCATCGACTTAAGCGGCGGTGGTAGTCTACAGCGAGGGATGAGCCTTGGCTTGGACACAACCAGGTCGACAAACGAACCGTTGCGAATTGTTGAGGAGACCCTGGGCAGCCCGGGTGAACATATGTACTGCAATACGTCCGCCTTGCACGGCCACGCGTAATTCTAAAGCTTGTGTTTTTTTCTATGCGAAGATAGATATTAACTTAACGATCTAACTACTGTAAATACTTAATATATATCAGAATATGTATATCCCACGAACTATTCAGCGGATAATTCGCTTATTTACGTACGGAATATACATAGCTTTGAACATACTTACTCACTAAAAAGTTTGACGAGACCCCAACTCGGCCGGCCGCATTCTCACATCGTCATGTAGTCAAAATAATTTAAGAAACAAAGACACGTTTTTGATTGAAGATGGCTAGTAATAGTAATTTATAGATAATCTACTCGATCTAATACAACTAAAAATTAAATTCATCATCAATTCGGGTGTGTTTTAAGACATTTATATTGTGATTTATAGTTTACCATTATAGGCTTTACTCGAAGCTAATTATTTTGGTGCAAGGTTCAATCACAAAAAATAAAAAGATTAACTAAACAAAAAGCGTTGTTTCTTTTTTTCAGTTATTCGTTGAATCCAAAGAAGGAACATTTTTTAATCGTCCCCATAAATAAACATCTTAGAAAATACGGGGTATGGAATTCTTTAATAAGTTAACATCGGCTCACGTTACAAATGCAAATGTAATAAATCTTTTTATTGGGTCAACAAGTCATTAAATTCGGTAACAACACCCATCGACATACAAACAATGACGTGATTATATTGGATGAAATCTTTTTCGGAAGTGAAGTTTGTTTTGTACTATATAAAGAAAAATATTGGATATAGCCATTAAGAGATTCCATGTAAATATTTGTTCGAGTTGATTTGCTAGCTTAGATTTATATCCTTTACGAATATATTGTGCGCTCTATCCACTCCTCCAACGTAAAGGTGGCTGTTTCGTTCTTCTCGGTGTCGCGCTCCTTGAATATATCTACAAGAAAAGTTTACCATAGAATTTTCACTTTTATAAATTAGAACCACATTCACATTACCAATATATGTCTTGATTTTAACAGCGCACATGATAAAATCATCGAAGGCTATTTTGCCATCACGAGAACCATATCGATGGCCCAAAACATTTAGAACACGATTGTTTAGATGATAGCCAGCAGAGTTAAGAGCTTCGCGAAGCTGGAATCCGGATACCCTGCCCGTATTCTCAACATCATAGACCTTAAATATGGCCTTCCATTTGGCAATTTCCGAGAGCAAAGTCTCGAACTCCTCGAATCCCAGCTTTCCAGACTTATCAGCATCCAACATGGCAACCATGGAGCGGCAAACATCCTTGGAAAAGCCATGAGTCTCATCCACAATTGCTGTAAAAATTTCTTTGTATTCTAGTCTTTTTTAAAAGCGTATATATATCATCTTACCATTTGCTGTTACAGGACCTCCATCCGCCGGATTGTCCCCTATCAGCCTCTTGTTCGACTGATCATTCATTCCCAACTGCTCCTCGAATGGCGTACCCTTCAAAAACGGTCCACAAATCAAGGATAAAAGTCCACAAGCGCCAGCTCCATCGTCACCAGGGCCAGCAGCCTGGGTCTCAAAGGCCATGTTATTGGAGAAACGGTTGAAAACCACTGGTTTGGGTAAATCTGAAAGGAAATCGTTGTTTGAAAAGCCATTTGAGTAGTTTTTAATCTCGAGCCTTACCGTCCCTCATCGAATGGTCCAAAATGCGTTTCAATTCCATCCAATCCACCTCCATGTCCTTGCCGGCAATGCTGTCGAAGAGGCGTCGCAAGCCCTCCTTCTGAGGATCGATGGGCTTGGGTGTTGGGAATCCTGGCGTAATCTTTAAAGCGAAATTTCTGAATAAGCGATCCCGATCCCATTGACCACAGTTAACTTACCGTATCGGCTTTGCCGCCATAACCCACATGATCATCATTCTCTCTAGATGGGAGTGAAAAGCGAAATGATTGATATTGAAATGAATGGAAAACAATTCGTTTATAGAGAAACAAATGGAATACAATACAATTTACAGTACAAGGATTTCGAATGGCCTAATGAGTATTGAGAAGCAGATTTTCAAGATGAGCTTAATTTGTTGGGGTCCATTTTTAAAAGTATATTGTTGTGGAAGTTTCCTTTATTATTACTTTAATAAATATCTCGTTACATGACAAAAATACAATTTAAACAAGGGTTAAAAATAAACCGAAAAATTTAACTTTGTTAATAGATTTCACTATGTTGCTGCCGCCACCCTTTTTATAACTGATAAATTAAGAAAATTGAACTTCATATTGATCAGAATTATTCTTAACATGTAACAGACAGACCGACATTACATTTGAATTTATCTAGAAGAAATATATTTCGAGTTTCTGGAATACTGCAGGCGTTAATCTCAGGTAAAAATATATATAAGAGGAGTGATTAAAAAATGGCATAACCAACTTATCTGTCAGGAATGTGTAGAGGGTAAAGAAACAAATCTAGTCAAACATTTACTAGCACTAGAGATTAAAGAATACTATAGTCACAACATACCACATATTGCACGTAAGAAGCTTTTAGTTATAGAAACCCCTCATTATTTCTAATATACAAACTCATTGTCATTGTCTACTTGTACGCACTCCATGTTATTTTGAGTTTCTGAGAACACTCGAATGATGAACTCTCCCTCCTCGTTTGGATCGAAAGTTGAAGGCACAATCAGGTAGTGACCAGGAGGCAATTTGAAGCGAGCACACACCTAAATAAGAAACGCATATGTTAAGTGATTGCAGCCATATCCTGGATATATCCGTATACGTACTTCGCGGGTGTTGATAAAGTGCGGCGATCTTCCCACAGAAGACTTGTATCTGAAAAAGTTCAGACCCTGGGGACGGTTTTCCAGTTCGCGATCATTAAGGCTATAGATAGCGAAACCAATGGTCAGACACTCCATTCCCATATTGCGCTTCGATCTGCGATTCTTTTGCATTAAGGCCACGATGACGGTGCACTGTCCCTCTTCGTCTTCCTCATCAGGATCGACTAGGGTGATAATATACTGGGGGTTGTGCCAGAAGGTATCCAGGAAATTGCGGCAACCACCAGCTGTAACACCGGGTGTCCATTCTCCCTCATACATGGACATCTCCCACTTTCGCTTGCCACTGTTTTGTTGGTCCTCGGTCAGTGAGTCCGGCGACAAATTGCAAATCTGAACAAAATCATGGCGAATGAATCATGAAATATTTCACCAAGAAATATTAATAGTCCTACCTCCACGCGATCGAAGTGGTTAAGAAAATCTTGGAAGGACATCCAGAACTCTCCGTCTCTGTCGAATGTTAGTCCAATCTCCGCCTTCTGTTCCTCGGGTATATAGCGCCATTCTGGTGAGCTATCACTCCATGGTCCATTCCACTCGGCTTCATTGCCCCAAGGATTTCGCATTCTTATCATAGGGATCTTTCCCTGACGATTTGGCGTTACTATGTCAATAAGGCAAACCTGTTGACATAAGATTAATTAATAAAATGTTCTTATCATAGCAATTTTCCGAACAAACCTTGGTTATGGAGTAAGCGTGACCACGGATTAAGCCCTGAGGAGTTTCTGCCTCCGTGACATTTGGATCAGGCTCAATCGAGCATCCCATCATGGAATTGCGTTCAGCTGCTTTTTGCAGAATGGTGAATAGATTGCCGGGTGCTTCTTTTAAATCGTACCACTCGGATACGCCGCCAGTAAAGTCCTCCATGGCCTCGCAAGTGCTGCCTCCCTTTAGTGCCTCGTAGGATCCATGAAGTCTAGAAAGCATATATACATCAGTTGACCATAAAGTATGTGAATAATGTAGTCCTACTTGGCATAAGCCTTCTCCAGCAGGGCGCTCCAGAACTCGTTCTTCTCCGTGGAGTGCATGTACATCAGCTCTCCATTATAAGTGGGCAAACGGTCATCAATGATTACATCAACCCATTTACCTTAAAATTTTAAACTAAAATTGTAAGAAGCGCATGAATAATTTTTTTAATAAATAATTTACCATACTGCCAAAAGCGGAAATGGAAGATACCAGCATAGTTCTCCTCGAAACTCTGTTCCGCTGGAATTACCCGAAAGAAAAGGTTGGATTCCTGAGTTAAATTGGCTGTGGCAGCCAAGAGCCAACTGTAAATGTAAGCATTTATTTAAAACTATTAATTATTCTGGCTGCGGAAATAGAGATTTTGTTCTTACCAGTCACCAAGCTCGCCTTGCTGAACATCAAAACGCGAATAACCCTCCACAAAAAACTGGGGATTCTCGGCAATTTCCTTTATAATTAAAGCATTTATACCTTTAGTTACGGGTAATATGGTAGTATCTAAAACTTACATGAGGTCTCAGCCATTCGATGTGACGATCTGGACGCCGGGAAAACTGAAGAGACTCGTTCGAAGCCGGAAAAAGTGGATCTTCGAAAAGGGAACCACTGGCCAGGCAGCTGTTCAATATTGTCTCATAGTCCTGCACCTCGGAATAGGGTCCCAGGCTCGAGCTCTTCTCTCCCAGCTAAAAAATACATGCTATTAGTGATATGAATCTAACAAAATTGATGAACTTGATTAAGAGTATTATGTATGTACACGATAAAGTTGTGTAATGGAGTTGTATAAACGATGATGCGTTTTACACTTTACATGCGAAAGAAAAAGAACACAAGGACAACACAGTACGACACTTTGGCAGCGCATTATCCTTGGAATGGAATTATGTCAATGCCATTACGATGACGGGAGTAGGTACTTACGTTCCCATAGTACAACGTACTATTACTTTGAGATTGCAATGGTTGCTAATGAGTGGAATGTATATGTATTTGTTAACATGCATATGTAGATTTCAATGGATTGTTTTCTATGTTTGTTTAGTATAGTATAGCGCCCTATAAATAACTGTTGATAACCGTGTGGGTCAACTTACAACTCTCATATTCTTGATGCTGGGCAGAACCCTCTTGGTGTCGGCCTCCTTCTTGATGAAGATCTCGTTGATCACCGATCCGACCACATCCTTGGCCGCTCCCATTGCAGCCTCACCAGCTGCATTGAGGAACTCCTGTCCCGCTTGCCTCAAGAATCCCCTCAAGTCGTCCATCGTGCAGATATCTGAAAATATATGTACATATATAGTTTAATATCAGTTAGCAGTGTAAGGTGCCGCCTCAGATTAAAAACCCATTAATAAATATTTATTGTTCAAACATTTGATGACTAGTTAGCAACATCCAATATTTTTTATATCGCCCATATTTACTTATAAGCCTCGCGGTGGAATTAAAAGCACACCCAGAGACATAAATATGGTTTAACGAGCATTACAGAATCGTTAGTATTCCCAGTGTGACTGGAAGTCGGGCTAAATGAAATTACTTTAATTCACGCAAACTGAAATTATACTTTGGAGACAAGAATGTCTCGGTTCGCACCCAAATATAATTCAAATGTTTCTACATATACAATGCTGTATTTATACATATGTAGCCGCTATATATATATGCTATATTGTGTGACATCATTCGGAAGCATGAGATTCTCTAGTGACTCAAAGGGTGTGCGCCATTCGGGAGATTAAGCTTCGTTTTTTATCCATATTAAGCCGGGATATTGACATTGACCCATGGAACTACTACATATGTACGACACATATAGGGTATATATTTCTGTGACAATAGTAAATTGGCCTTTAATTGGGGCGAAATATGCTAGATTGGCTGACCCATCTGTTATTGTATTTGCGAACATTGGTAATTCTACGGCGAAACCCAAACAGGTTTGGTAATTAATGCATTCTTCTGGCCTGGCTCATTCCCGTGACCACCATATTTTCGTAAAGAATAGTATATTCGTCATAGGCACTTGATATTTCTAATACTATATATATTTGCCCATTTTCCAACGGACCTTGATTGGTCGAGAGAACGATTTCCGAATCGAATCACGCACTTTCACTCCCCAAAATCACAGCACAACAATAAAGTAACGGAACCACGCACCTTCACCGCACGGAGATATTTACTCACTACAAATATTTATATCTGTAGCTCAACACCTGACTGCTATCGAATGTTTTGGTATTTATTTTTATCGAAGTATTTTGCCGAAATTTGTGATTTGCCAGCCCTATTTCAATGTAAATATATCGATAATCGCCCGATTTTACTGAAAAATATTTCGATAAGAGCATCGATATTTCAAACAAATATCGACCCATTGACATGCGTCAGGTTTGTCCATCCCTAACAAAATCGTAGTACGAAATATCGAAAACGAAACACATCACGCGGGCGAAATTTCGTGAAGTTCAGCATTTACAAATTGTAAGCAGTGGTTTTATCGAACCCATTGACCAATTAGTGGGCTTCTAAAATTAGTGATAGACTTTATTAAATGAAACGAGAAAATAGAGGCGAATACACCCGTACAGCAAATTGACCATCGATTTTTTCACGGCATTGCCGGTGACGAGAATGCGACGCCGTTCATACACACACACGCACGGACACGAATGTGTGTATATGGCGCGGCGCTTGTGTGTGAAAGTGTATTCGTATAAATAATATGACATAATCGACGTGTGCGGCTTAATTGACATAGTTTTTGTGCGAAGAATACCTAAAAGTGCGAAGAGAGCGCCAAAAAAGGCGTTTTTTGTTTGTGGTCAAGGTGGCAAAAAGGACTTGCACCGCTATTTTCCCCTGCGCTTTGCTCCAAATATTCGTTCCTCCCCATACACTCTCTCGCACACACACAAGCGTGTATATTTGGGCGTTGCAGGATGAAGAACTCTCTTTCTCTCTCCCACTTTCCTTCGCTCTCTTCTCGTATTCTCTTGAACACTTTTGCGCAATTTGAGTGATTTGCAAGGCAAACTAATGCTTTTCGATTGTTTACCGAATTTAGTTAACCCCGTTTGGAAGCCAGTTTGTCTGGAAGTTACTTCAGTTTAGTTGTTTTCAACATCTCCACTTGACGTTGCCTAACACTGCCCGCCCTCTCTCTCTCGGCTTCTTTGCCACTGTCCGTGCGCAGTTCTCTTTTGCGCTTCATTCGTGCTCTGCCCGTCGGACGTGTCCGTACGATTTTGGATTAAGTTCTCGTAGGCAATTCAACTTGAAATATTTATTCGCTGCGGTGCAACTAAAATTTAATTCAAAGAATTAAAAGTGCTAAGTGCTGTTAGGAGCGGCAATTTTGCAAAAAAAAAAATATTAACAGTTATTTGGTGTAGTGCAAGAAGCCCAAAAGAGAACAAAATTATTTATTTTAAACATATTGCATTCAAGGCAATAAAAAGTTAAATCTATTAAAATTTTCTACCCTCTCCCTCCCCTTTTATTGATAGTCTCCCTCTGTGGCGTATGTGTGTTTGTACGAATTAGCGGCTGAAAACCAAAAACCGAGGTGCGAGAGCGAGAATACATTTATAAAAAACGCGTGCGTTTCTCCTCTAACACATACAGTGAGTGTGACCGTTGTATTTGTGACCTGTGCCTGTGTTAGCGGCCACTGGAGGATCAACGAATTTAAAAGAATACTAAAAGTACCGGTGAGTATTCTTGCATCTACCGGATGATGTGTTATAATCCCGTTAAATAGTGAATGTCCCCTCGTGCCCTGCATTCGTTTTAACCGTTATGACGATGAGCGGCAATTCGGCCGGTGACGCCATCTTTTGTGCTTCTCTAATAAGTGTTGTTTTTGTTTTTTGGGTTTGGTCAAGCTCACGCAACACGGCGTGTGTGAGTGAGTAGTGTGTCTATTTTGTTGTTATGCTTCATAGACAGTGGCGAAACTACAGATTATTATTCAGGGGTCATAAATGTCATTTAAGATCAAGAACATATTATATTTAAATTTATCCGGAAATATGAGCAAATGTTTAAGGTGTAGCACCACATTGACCCCCATTCAGACGCCACTGTTTGAGCTTCTAGTTCTAGCCACTTTTCTTCTCTCTTTCTCTTTTTTCGGGTGGGTGTGATTGTGTGTGCGTGTGCTTTTCCTTTCCATATGATTCATGCTTCTTTCTACCTCCGGCTTTCTATGCGCTTGTCAGATTAAAAAAAAAACCCATTTTCCAATTCTCGTCGCTGATTTTATTCATCTTTTATTTGGCAATTTGTTGCGAATGCCACTTGCAAATCTCTAGCCGTGTGCCTAATGCACTTGGGCAATAAATCCGCCTGCTGGCGCGCATCTGTGGGCAAGTTTCATGACCCACTTTTCCTCCTTGGTCTCTCGCCTTTCAGCAAAGTAAATAGTGAAAAGCAGCAACAAGTGATAAACAGATTTGTAAATATTGAAAACTTGTTTATGCCATTTGTCAGTGCAACCCAATGCCTACAAAATAGACTTTATAGGTATCGGAGGTAGTTCTTGATACTCAGTCAGTTCGATTTTTAAATTTTTTGTTGTCATTCAGAGCCCATCTTGATATTTCTGTAATTTATTGTAATCTTGAACGAATAGGAATTGATAACCTTTTACTTTAATTATTCTTTAACCCAATTCAATGCGCTATGCTTAAATGAAACATTACGCTTATAGAATTTAATATAATTTAAATTAGCAATGTTTCCTATAAAACTTTGTTTTATATATAGCCTTCTATAGATGTTCTTATGCAAGTCATAGGAGTTCGATTGTGTGTGTGCTCTCCCGCAATCTTATCAGAACCTTCGCGCTGGTTACGTTTTCTTGTTAGATTGCTGTTTCTATACAAGTACCTACATATCCACATTACAACAAGCCAACAACATTCCCAATTTAAGTTATAAGGAATTTCTCCTTTGCCACCAACTAACTACCTACCTATTTACAACATTCTTCGATTTCTATTACCTTACTTCCTGTTCTATATACTCATCATATCAAATTCGAGCATTCCATTTGCCTTAGCTACATATTTTGCGATACATGACGTCATTTCGCACACATTGCTTATAAAAAAGGTAAAAAAATAAAATAAAAATTTGCTCTTTTTGTTTGCTGGCTTTTGTTGCTAATTCGAATTTACTCATAGAAATACATGGGCAGTGGGCTTTATTTATTCATTGCTTATGCTGCCTCCCCCTTTATCACCCCTTATCAAGCTTTTCACTTGTTCCTCTTGCTCTGTTGTCCGTTTTCAATTCGCAAATTAGACGTGACTCGTTGGTTGAGGGTTTCAATTGAGGTTTTTTGCACACCGCAAGTTGCATTTAGAGAATTTTCGAAAATCGTTGAGGCATTATTTGTATTGAATTCCATTTGCACTACGAATACTGAAAAGGTGAAGCAGACTCAGTGTAAAAAGACAACAAAAATAATACAAAAACGATTGCTTCCGCTAAAAAAAAGTGACACATAAAAGTATCTACACAGAAAAAAAAACGAAATATGATATAACCTAAACAACATAAAGTAAAGTACGAAATCTTTACGGATTGGAAAATTCTGAATGTTTTCGTAGTCAACGGGTCAACCAAAATAAAATTGACTGCCTCTTTTTTTCTTTGTGTGCGTTTCATTCTCACGGGAGGAAGTGCATAGTTAAAACTGTAAACAATTGTTGAGGAAACTAAACAACAAAAAATGTTTTGGAATGGAAATGAGACGGAAATTCGAAATTGTGAGCCCCCGAAACCATAACAAATAAAACAAATAAGAAAAACGATAAGAAATGCACTTCAAGTATACGAAAAGACTAACTTTCTAACCTTTATTGAGGCGTGTCCGTCAATGCAAATGCATTTGATGGGGCCAACCAGTCCTAATGACTTTTGATTTGGGAACTGAAAATTGTTTACTCAAGCGTGTGCTTATCAAAATTCCCACTGACGTCACATCACTTGTGATTAATTGATTTGAAAATGGTTAGGATTAAGCTGAATAATTTTGATTAATGTGGCTGCAGTGGAGCTCCTCTGCGAGTCTGGCAACTCTGGCTAAGACGAAAAACAAATTTGTCCAAGAGCGAATGCTCAAAATTTATGGCTCCCTAAAAACTGAAAAATAAATTCTACTCTGTTTCTGCCCCAAAGCCAATTGACGTGAAGATGCAACAGAGTGAGACGGGAAAATGAAGGGGAGATAGCCAGCCTGAAAACCCTCACACATAAATAAATAAAAGAGGCGTACGTGCCAAGCTTCAAAACAGAGACACATAAGCAAGATTAAAAAAAAGAGAGATGTTGCTGCTGGCTAAACAACTGCAGCTCATCAATAAAACAGCAAGAACAACAATAAACCAGGCAATGAAACCCAGCTAAAGAGATAGACAGAGACAGCGGCATGCACAGCGACAAGCAATAACAAATGTACAGTTGCAGAAGCAGCACGGCCGCATCGTGCAACAACAAACTGCTGCAACACAACATAAATCTTGGAAGAAAAGAGAGAAAAAGAGTTGTCAGCATGTCGAAGCTTTTACACCCTTTAAAGGTTTTGCTTGGAAGCATATAAAAAAAACTTAATTTAGTAAAAAAAAAAAACAATCAGCATCTTTGCGGTTAGTCTTTAGTATTAAATATATTTCAGTTTTGAGATAGATTTATGGATATTAAGTAAAGTTAAAATGTTTAAACCGAACAGAAAAGCATCCAGCATTTTTCAAAGCTTTCTGAACTCTTTGAAAAATATTTAAATCCACATCATATGTAAAAGATAAAGATCTCCCTACTCAAACAATGCCTTGAAGTGCAGTCAACTGTGTTTGTCACTGTTTGCTGTTGTTATTTCAGCTTTAAAAGCTGGCGACCCGCAGAAGGAAAGCAAAACAATGTGGATAATTATATCGAAAAGTTGGGGAGCGAAGCGGAGAAAAATGTAGACAATTTCTGTTAAGATGGGAAGATGATGATGATGGAGCTGTGTGTCTGCATTTCTTGCCTTCTTCAACATTTCTTGCTTGCATTTCATCTGCGCTGCGCTTGAACTTCAATTGAATTGTATTCTCTCTCCTCTCTTTCATTGCATATATACCCCTCTCTGTCGACCGAAAGTGATTGAAAGCCTGTTATTATGGTGGTCTGATCCGACTGAACTAAATTTAAACTGGAATTTAGGCTAATTTCGTTCTCCGGTTGTGTGGGCGTGGGAAATGGGAACCAGTTCTTATGTTCTTATTTTTTTCCTGTATCTTAAAATTACCACACTTTGTTGTAATTAATGTAAATACTATGGAATTAAGTGTAATTTACATTTGTGGCTGTACAAACGTGACAAGTGGCTGACCATAATACAATAAATGGCACTGCAATTGCTGCTTGCTGCTCTTCCGTCAACCTTTAATTCTAAATACCCTGTCAGATGATTTTCCTCTTTTTAAATGCTAACCCATTTTTGTACCGGGCACAAATGTCGATAAAAAAAATCTGGTTTTTCGAACACAATCTCTGCACTAAAGCATTGCCAAACACGAGGGCAACACAATAAAGCTCTATAAAAAGACCATCATCATTATCATCGGCATATAACAATGAGCTGTGAGCTGAGCTGAAGCAACAATAAGCGCAAACGTGTTGCCGCATAAATGAATTCATAATGCAAAAAAAAAAAAAAAGAAATATTACAAAAAAAAAAAAATGGGGGAGGTTGAAAAAAGCGATTGTGTAGCGCACGAAAGAGGCGGCTTACATAATCGTTTATATCCTCCGAGTTTGTAAATCAACACCAGAAGCGGCTAAACTGCATTAGCAATGCTGTTTCGTTCGTGTCTGGGCTTTCACGCATAAACATTTAGAGAGCATTTATTGGCCAATTTCATTAGACTGCAATTGTGCGTGGCAAGTGAAATGTGCAAGATCACCTGAGCGCATCGAAGAAAGGTGTTATTAAATCAAATTGAATTGTTATTCGGCCATACCCATATGCTTATCAGCTCGTAATGCAGTTAGTAATTTATATGCAAATTTTTCTCGCTTTTCCATGTAGTGATTTTCCTCTGGCGAAGAATTCCAGTTATGCTTTCTGCCTGCCTACCCGTCGATAATTAAATTATTTTATTTTGTTTGCTGGGAGAGTCGTCTCATATGATTGTATTGTTTACTATCTACTCGTGTGTGTGTGTGTGTGTGTCTGGGCGAACCGCAATATAAAATAACGAGTAGTACGAAAATCTTTTAACGTGCTCGAACTAAAAATATTCACATGACATCATCGAAAAGAGGCGCTGACCGCCGAACAGCAGACACAGCATCTCAATAAACTCTCTGTTTGCTATGAAAGACGAGAAAATCGGCCGAGAAAAGGGAAAATGCTCTCTGCTCGGGGAATTCGTTATAGAATATGTACTTTGTCATGGAAAGCCAATTAAGTACTTACTTTTTATTAAGCCAAAATACCAGGAAGTTGACAGTATAGAATTTTGCACAAGTTGTTAGTTTGTTGTGAAACATTTTGATAAAATATTGCTTTTAATTCTGTTAACTTAACGTTTTCTTGTTGGGATTGAGCAAAAAAAAAACAAAAGTTACATTATTACATAAATATCGTACTCTATTGAACTTTAACCACGTTTACTAATTTCAAATCGTTTTTCATGCTTCTTTGCAGGGACATCAATATAAAAGTATTATAACCACGCAACAAATTCAATTTTAAGGTAAGTTTTAGTCTTGTGCACGCCCATGAGTCAAGTGCTAAGCAAGCAAACAATAACAGAACGAAGCAAACAAACTCGAAACCCCTCTCTTGACTTATTTTATATTTTATCTGCCGGTACATATTTGCTTTTGGTTTTTGCAATCATTTTGATTGAGGCTCTCGTTCGTATTTATTGACTCTTGTTTGCTGAGGAGAGGTTTGAGTTAAATTCAGAGAGAAGAGGAAACCACACCTCACTCAACTTTGAACTTTTCGCTTACGCCACACTTGAGCGATATTTAATTATATTCCGGGTTTTTATTCTATTTTTCATTGTTTTTTCTATTTTGTATTGTTTGCCAAACTAATTGAGAACTAATCGAGGACGTGACCGTCAAAGAGAAATAAACTATTTGTACGGCACTCAAGCGGAGATGTTTTCCTCTTTTTGCATAGATTTACTATTCATAATTTTATAATCAACAACTAAAGGTGATGTCATGGGGGCGAGGTTTCTTAACTTTTTGTGTGATAAGCTGTTTTTATATGACACACTGATATAGATACGCATGTAACATGCGTTAACGGGAAGCAAGTCGAAAAAGACCTACCATTTCACATAAAAAATCTGAAAAGGGTGAATAATTAAATTTGTTATTATACGCAGTAATAGTTTAATTTCTTCTGTCAGATTTCAGAGAAAAAAAGCTGAATTGCCATCAGTGCTCCTAGATCTCTTTACATGCCACGCATAACTTCACCTCTAATTCAATTAAGGATGACCTTTGTTTTACTGGACTTTTTGGTACTGGTACATCATACATTCTTTATGCTCTCTTTCTGCTTCGCTTGAAATTGAATTAAAAGCCACTTAAGCGTTGAGTCTGCTTGGCGCTTTTTATACCGACTGTTTCATTTACGACCATTTGAGTATGTGCGTAATGTTATATGTATATATATATATATATTGCTATATATATATCATATCTATGTATGTACAATGTATAAATTCTGATTTACCCTTCGGGCATGGTACACTGGCTTTCAGTGGCAAATAAAGGGAGCAATAAACAGAAAGACAGCAACGAAGATTGGATTGTTTTGCCTTCATCTAGCACTTTCATAAATGGGTCATTGAACCAAACCGAAGACCAACTTCGGTTTCCATTTCTTTTTTCATTTTGGCAATCGGGGTAAAAAGTTTCCTGTTAGTTTTGTTTTACGATCACCGCAAAGCCAATAAGAAAAATGTAGAAGCGGGAAATAATGAATCTTCGCTTGGTTTTAATTAAAAATTCAATGGGGATTCCCAATTGTAGATAAGTGTTGATTGCGGTTGTAAATCATTTCTATCTTTCAAAACTTCTAAGATAGTTTCTAAAGTTTTATAGCAGCAATAAATCTTATGTTCCCGTTTTAAAATTGTTCATATAGTTCAAAACTTAAAACAACCTTAAAAAGGTTCAGCAACCTGTAATCATCATTATCCTAAGGTCCTGTCGATAGTATTCAACCCTTCAATAATTGCCAAACGAACCGGATGTTGTAGTCTGTACGTGGCAGTGCAATTAAAACCCCATTTAATATTGCAAATATGCGGTCGTATCAAGATTAAGTTACTGTCGCTAAGGACATGTGTGTATCGATTATCCGGGCAACTCAAACTAACCGTAAACACGCAGCGGGCTGCGATCGCGTGTCGGGGTCACCAGAGTTCAACCACCAATCATCCACCTCAATGCCGGGGACAAGTGAAATGAGGCGCGATTCCTTGTGGAAATACCTGTCCCGCGACACGCCCAAGTTTTTATTGGGCTTTCCTATTGTCCTTACAGTGTTGATACTTTTTTTTTGTTCGGCTTTTCCTTTTCGTGGCCGGCATTTTCATTATCGTCGTGTTGCCATGCAATTTTGATGGTTGGCGGCGCCACAAAATGCCGGAATGGTGGCGCCACCAATACGATTTGCCGGCCGGGAAATGTTTCCACGCGGCTCGTAAAAATATCCTTGGAGTGGGCGCAATGTGGGTGGGAGGTGGTGGTGCTTGTGCCTCGGCTGTTTATGTTTGCGTTTCGTTTTGAGTTAATGACAGGAAGTGACGTCATATTCCAAGGGGGATGAAGTTTTATTTGAGTTGTGGTGGGGAAAGAGGGTGAAGGTTTTGGGTGCGACAATGTCCTGGATGATGTCATACTTTACAAACAAGATTGTTTTAAGGACTTAACTTGTGTGATGAGGAAATACAATAACAGGCAACTTTTATTTGACAAAAGTAAATCTAAATTAATATTTTCGGTGCCAGGAGCTTTGCCATTCATATTTTAACATTCACTATGCGCAATATTAATTAATTATCCACCATGCACGTCAAACAACCTCAACAACTGTGCAGATTTCAAGTTTATTTGGCAATTTTACAAACTAAATTTATGTGAATCAAAAAGACGAAAATTGTGCAAGGTTTTTTTCTGGCCTTTGGCCAAGTGAGTCAAAGACACCAAAGCAGCGAAAGAAATACATTTGGTTGGACTCTACATAAAGGGGCTTTTTCCTACATCAAGGGCAGATAAAAAGCAGAAGCCCGAAAGCAAAGCAAACAAGTCATTTTCCTTTCGTTCAACTTGACCACTTGTTGTTGTCATTTAACTTTTGTTTTCCTTCCACCAGAAGCAGCAATTGTCTTATTTATGCACTTTTATTTTTTTGTTCATACACAATGGGCGTTGGCGCCAGTTTCGATGAGATTTATGTGCGGATTTTGTAATTCAAGACACGCGACTCACACGCGACTTTCGGTAGACGTTCAGTATTGGATCTCTGGACTCTGAGAACTAGTAAAAAATAAACTAAATTGGCGAGAGAACAGGGGAGAAAAGAAGAACGTACGGGTACGGACCAGACAAACCGGCAGCTTGTTAGCAAAACAAACAAAATTAGCGAGGGGCATGTGAAGAGAAAATCCCCTCGGCTAGAAGATCTGCTACCACCTTATTAAGAAATTCCACGCACGGACGGCAGAATGCCTAAATGTGAGAAGAGATGAAGCTGCGCAGAACCACGATGAAGACATTTCGGTGATGACAGGTCGCAGATATGCCCATGAATGACAGAAAGCGTGTCACTTAGCTTATCTTTATTTAAAAGCTTATAAATACATTAAAAGTTGAAACGTCGGTGGCACGAGAAAAATATAAATATTTTCTTGCTTACGAAAAGAAAAAAAAAAGACACATGTTTCCGCCCGGGATCGAACCGGGGGCCTTCTGCGTGTTAGGCAGATGTGATAACCGCTACACCACGGAAACAGTTGAACCCATAGCAGCCAAAGCGAGAATACTACATTTCATTCATAGGCCCCATGTGGAACGACCGGAAACTAATGAAACATTTTCTTTCGTTTTATGCGATTATAGTAGCAACTTTCACATCACACTATAGTTGACGGCAGCAGCCCTATGAATTTATACGTTAATTTGTTCATGGTTCTTACGAACGGAGTTTTGAAAACCAAATGTTTCTTTTGAAACCTTAAATCTGATTTCCATAGAAAAATATGAAATTCTTTTAACTTCATACCTTAGGCTTAGTTTAAACTGAAGGGTTTGTGATTTGAGAAAAATGATTTCTTATAAATAAAAAGCATAAAAAAAGTATCTCATGTTTCCGCCCGGGATCGAACCGGGGGCCTTCTGCGTGTTAGGCAGATGTGATAACCGCTACACCACGGAAACAGCTGGAAATCGGGAGCCCAAGACCGAACAGTTTTAGTGCGGCAAACAAAATATATAAAAATAATAATGCAACAAAAACATCATGTATGAATGAAAAAGTGCACTGCAAATTATTTATATATGCAAACATTTACTAGTTTCACAAAAGTAAAATATACACTTCATCGCAGCCGGTAGGATTCGAACCTACGCTCCCAGAGGGAATCTGATTTCGAGTCAGACGCCTTAACCACTCGGCCACGACTGCTTGTGAAGCGACCGCGTCCAAAGTGAAATATACCAACTGGCATCGGAGCAGCTCAGCCCTCTTACTCATTCGTAGTGCGTTAGTTTGAAATTCTGGGGATGGTCTGGCGCGAAACTTTCTACTGCGGGACTTGCTAACTGTGCGAGTTCCTATTGACAATGTTTCGCAGATGAACACGTATATATTTTCACGGTGTGCGCGTCTTCCTAGTGATCCACATCGTCAATTTTATACAACAATCTAGATAGATAGATTTTCATTATCTAGGAATTTTTAAAAGCAGAACTATATAATGTCAGAACAATATAAAGTTTGACAGTTTTATTTTTAAAATGAGCAGTAGTAAACCTCCAGAGATTTAGAATCTCGATTTGTACAGTTTTTTTAGTTTGCCTCTAAAAGTGAAGCGACTGCCTACGAATTATAGTTATTTACACTTGTCACTATTTTACTGCTCTCCGTTTCAGCAACTTTTTCTTATATTTATTGTTATCGCCACCATATGGGAGTGGTCTAGTCTTCTTTTTTTTTTTTTTTAGCTTAAAAAATCTTTCCACATGATCATCATTGTTGAATCTGGCCATATGCTCCACTGACTGACTGAGTGACTTGTTGCATTATTAAAACTGAATGAACTCATTTGCGAGCGACCTTATTGCCTTGCCTGCCTTCCTGCCGTTCTTACATCTCGCACTTGAGGCGATGGAACAGCTGTCTGGTCTGTGCTCGATTGAGTGGAAGATTACGTAAGATCTCTTCCGTTGCGCGATAATTGAATACTTGGGAAATTTAATTAACGACGGCGTATGTGTGAAAACCATATGAATATTGAGGGTGTTTGGCTCTCTGGGTCAATTGGCTTGAGCTGTGCAAATTGAAGTGCAAAATGTATTTCGGTTTAAACTTTAGGTCGAGACCATGATATGTTATTTATATTCATAGTTTAAACAATTCAGGTAAAAGATCATTTCCTTAGTATTATTTAGTCATTTGGTTACAGTTTATCTTGTTTAACTTTTATTTATGTTATCTTGGTGAAAATGTTGTGTTTAGTTGAGTATTTGACAGTTAGACCTGTGCTATCGGCCTTGCCTTCGTAACATTCTCGACGAAAAACGTGTATGTACATATATGTATGTTTTTTGTTTGCCGGTTTCGGAGCCGGCACACTTTAACCAATGAAAGACATGGGTGTGTCCCGCAGCAAACAAGTGTGATGTAATTGCATAATGTCAACAACAATTGTCTGACGCTGACGCGCCGGTGGCGACGATGATGGCGTCGCTGTGGCATTAGCTGCTCCTAAATTTAATTATTGTCTTCCGCATAAAAAGGTCGCAGAGAGAGAAAAAATATCAAGAGTGATTTGGTGAAGTCGTCTGACATTGCTTAGGTTCAATAAACCAAATGTTATGCAGGTTTAGATACGATTTCAAATTTACTTTTGTCCATTGACACTTTTGACTACATAAGGTAACCCCAGTTGCGATTTTTTTTTTTTTTTTTTTTTTGTTTTGGGCTATTCAACATTTTTTCTGTAGCATTAAACTGCAGTGCAACGTCAATCGTTTTACAATGTAATACTGCATTAAGAAGTTCGTTTACCCAGGGTATTTAAGTTGAGAACTTTTGAAGTCTATTGCAACGCGTGAGAAATCAAATTGTCGTAGGAACTCTTCTTCTCTTGACTTTAATCAACCTTTTGCCACCTACGCAACAAGCAACTCCAATCGGAGGAGTCTGAATCAGCCCACGCGGGAAAATTCAACTCTTTGGCTCGTTAAGTTTATTCAACGCCGACGCACACAAAACTTCCTGACCCGTCTGCATCTCGTTTTTTCTTTTTATTTTTTGTGTGGACACTTAAAAATCGTTTATTCAGCATTATTTGGTTTTATTTCAGGCAAAACCAAAAACTTCTCCCGCCACCCACGCACATTGCGGTGGAGTTCTGTTTGGCAGCAAAGTTCAATTACCCTAACATCACGATATTGTTGTTAGGAGCAAACTAAAATATGCGGCACGCGTTGCCTGCCTGCCTGCCAATACGTCATAATTAGCAAAACGGCAAAGTCAGCAGCGAATAAAGCCTTTGGCAATGCACTTTTGCCATGCATTTGCATTGTGCCTGCCTCTTTTTGTGAGCAGGTTTTCTTTCCCTAAGCTAATAAGCTGACTACAAAGAGGTGCCGCCCACGAATGACAGAAACATAAAAAAAATGTTAAAGCCTAATAAGTAATGAAAAGTATTCTTTCTTTATTATTTTATTTGTGCTGAATAGCAGAGCTTCAAATAAAACTGTTATAACCAAAATGTTTTTATTTAAAGCAAATATACCGGAATTTTGGCTGTGTGTAGTTTTTCTTTTCCAGAATTTTTCCTCTTTTCATTCCATTGCCTCTAGCAATTTCCTCTCCAAGTCGGCACATTTTATGCCTTTAATTACGCGCAGAACTAAAAAATTGCTAGTGGGTGTAATTGTAAAAAATCGGGTCAGCAATAATGCACATTAATTATGGTTTATTGTTGCTGCAAGTGTGTCATCGTGTAGGAATCGAATGAAGTAGTCGGTTCGTTTTTAGTTGGTTCGGGTTGCATTTTTTTGGCTGAGCCAAGAAATTGTTTTTCGATTTATCTTAGTCGTGTTGACATTATTTATTTATCTTTAGCATTTTTATTCGCACGGGGAATGTTACAACAATTTGAAGGTTAAAATTTGTGGTATTTGTACGCACCACGCCTAAAGATTTAAAGAGCAACACACAATTTGGTTTGTTTATTTTGGTTTCTCGCTCTTTCGTTTCGTGATCGAGATAGCTAGTAGTTCCTTCTTTTCGTTTTGATTTTCGTGGCATTAATTTTGGGTTTTCTAAAAAGCCAAATGGATCTAAAAATAGTTTCACCGATTCTCGTTTATGCTGCCGCTGCTTCAGCACGTGTATATGGGGAAAAATACGGATGTACATATGCGTTTTTCCCCTAAAATCTAGAACTTATTTTGGCCAAAATTAGAAATTAACTAAAGTGGAAATATGCGGCAGTCCATTCTGTCGCCCCGCCACTTTCTCTGCTTTCCCCAAAAATACTTTTTGACATTCACAGGGAAACCTGTCAGTTTTCCGCTCTCTGAGAGTCATTCCATATCTCTCTCTATTGGTTGCATTGCATTCTCTTCGTTTTCCACTCTCTCTTGTTTGCCACCCCCTTTTTGGTGCTACTGCCCTGCAGTTTTTAAGGTCAGTCGAAAATTTTCCAGCTGAGCGTCAAGTTGAAGAAGAACTTATTCTAAATTCGGGAAAAACCCTTTTTCTCCATTTAATTGCAGCATTTTAACTGAAATCATGACTGAAGTTGAGCAACCGCCACAGAATGGCATAGATCCCACTGCCGGCGAAGATGATGACAATAGCAAAGCACGTCCCGCGGATATTGAACAGGTAAGTGCAGGCCGTCGAAGTCCCAACTGGATAACAACCCCTCCACCAAACACTCACCACCACCACTTTACTTTCTCCTCCTCCAGGATATGCGCGAAATGGAGCGTCGCAAGCGAGTCGAGGCTATAATGGGCTCGAAACTGTTCCGCGAGGAGCTGGAGCGTATCGTGGACTCGGCGCGCGATGGAGGTGCTGGCGCTAGTGGAATCCTGCAGCAGCTGTCGGACATTGTGGGCGTACCAGTGTCCAGGGTGGGCAGCGTCTTCAAGAGCAGCAACTGCATGGTGCCAATCAACGATATACGCGGCGTCGAGTCCATGGGCTATGCCAAGGGCGAGAAGATACTCCGGTGCAAGCTGGCCGCCACATTCCGTCTGCTCGATCTGTACGGCTGGACCCAGGGTCTGGGGGCACAGATCACCGCCCGACTCAAGGTCGATCAGGAGTACTTCCTGGTTAACCCATACGGCCTGCTTTACCACGAGATCACTGCCTCAGCGCTGAACAAGGTGGATATGCAAGGACAGATTGTGGAGCAGGGCACCACCAACTTTGGCGGCAACAAGAGTCGTAAGTGGCTGACAATTGAACCTATAATTGAATATATCAAATATATATTTATCTGTTTTTAACTGCCTTGCAGACTTTGTCCTCCATTCGGTGGTACATGCTGCCCGTCCAGATATTCGATGCGCCATCTATATCGGCTGCAGTCCAGTCGTGGCTATTTCCTCACTAAAGACGGGTCTATTGCCCTTGACCAAGGATGCCTGTGTGCTGGGCGAGATCACCACTCACGCTTATACTGGTCTATTCGACGAGGAGGAGCGCAATCGATTGGTCCGCAGCCTTGGTCCCAACTCCAAGGTGATTCTGTTAACTAATCACGGTGCTTTGTGCTGCGGAGAGACCATCGAGGAAGCCTTCTTCGCCGCCTGTCACATTGTACAGGCGTGTGAGACGCAACTGAAGCTGTTGCCCGTCGGTTTGGATAACTTGGTGCTGATTCCAGAGGAGTCGCGCAAGGCCATTTACGAGCAGTCGCGCCGGCCGCCGGAGGATCTGGAGAAGAAGTTTGCCGCCGTCGCCGCTGCCGAAGATGGTGCTGCTACTGCTGAAAAGGATGCAGCCGAAGCAGTACCCAAGGTTGGCAGTCCGCCCAAGTGGCGTGTGGGTGGTGCTGAATTTGAGGCCTTGATGCGCATGCTGGACAATGCTGGCTATCGCACTGGCTATATCTACCGTCATCCACTGATCAAATCGGATCCTCCCAAGCCTAAGAACGATGTCGAACTACCGCCAGCTGTTTCATCACTGGGCTATCTTCTTGAGGAGGAGGAACTCTTCCGTCAAGGGTAAGCGAATGCACTTAAATTGTACCTAAACAATTCCCTAATAAAATCTATTTACTTTTAGGATCTGGAAGAAGGGAGATATTCGCAAAGGCGGCGATCGCAGTCGGTGGCTCAACTCGCCAAACGTTTACCAAAAGGTCGAGGTTCTGGAGACCGGCACTCCGGATCCCAAGAAGATTACAAAGGTAGAAATCATTACTTTCGAAGATATGAAGCAAACCAAAACCACCAACCTTAAGGAGATTGAGGGAAAATAGTTGAAATTGTTGGACACCGAATCCTTCAACTCTTTACAGACATTCCACTTGCTATCCCCATATATAATTTCCATTTCGTTAGCACTCAGTTTTAGTTTCAACTTTGCCACTAAGCTGCAACTATATTCACGCATAAAATTTTTAGAGTTTAAGTAAATGAAAGTAATCAATATACAAATTCTATATATTTATATACTTTGGAAATAGAATTAAAACTCGGGCTAAACCAAAATTATTTTACGTGCTTTGCTAGCAAGCAAACAAATATTGTGTAATGTGCATTAATCAAATAAATAAAATAAACAAGAAATAAAAATTTGCATAGATGATTTTGTGCCTCATTTAGGGATTTCGCTGCCTCAAAAACAAGACAATAGCGCTAAAACAATGCAAAGAAAGAGAAAGAAATTTGCTATGAATACTAATCACTATGTAATAAATAAAACATTTTTTAATTTACCGAATCAATGATTTCATATTTAACCGCATTATTTTTCATTCATAAAATTTTTCTTTGCATGTTTTATGGTATCTTTCTTTTATTCTCTTTGTGATTGGTTTTCATTGTTATTCAAGGCACAAAATCATTTATGCTTGTTATTTTAGTTAATTTATGTTTATTTGATCATTGAAAAGTTTGATATCTAGGAACATATTCTTATGTATGTTAAAAATAAACATTTCGAAAAACACTTGCATTGGAATGCCTACGATGTAACATTAATTTTAAGACTGGTGTAAACGAATTCACATAAGATCACACGTGTAAAAATCTATCGAACAGTTGAATGGGAATGTTTGTTTATAATTAAGAATCTTCCCATATTGATATGAATCTTAGTATTCACTCCACATTAAAATCAAATTTCTTTCTCTTTCTTTTCTATTTGCATTGATCCCACCCCACCCTCAACACACAACACATAATTTACAATATAAAACAAAATATGACAGTGGGTGGCTGAGGGTTCCCCCACCCACTCAACGCCAGTGAGGATAGAAGATCCACTCCAGTTTGTGCCTGCAGGAACCAATCCAAGGGAATTTAAGCGTGTCCAGCAACTAGTCAGTATTATAATACTCTTAGTCCCAATGAACTTTGTTAACAAGTGGAAGCTTTTTCAAACAGATTAAGGACAACCGCCGGGCAGATAAGATTTCAGCCGGACCACAGTCGCATATTCTGGAGGGCGTGACATGGGACGAGGCGAGCCGACTCAAGGATGCAACGGTCTCGCAGGCCGGCGATCATGTCGTCATGATGGGTGCCGCCTCCAAGGGAATCATTCAGCGTGGCTTCCAGCACAATGCCACTGTCTACAAGGCACCGTATGCTAAGAACCCATTCGATAACGTCACAGACGATGAACTCAATGAATACAAACGCACGGTGGAGCGCAAAAAGAAATCGGTGCATGGTGAATGTAAGTTAGCAATCATACAAAACCAATAACCAAATAGTTACTTATAATGCATACAACAACTTTTGCAGATACCGACACAGACTTTTCGGAATCCGAAGCGGTCCTGCAGGCGGGGACAAAGAAATACCCACAAAGCGAACCCGAGACCGGTATGTTAACTATTTAGAAACTATACTGATTACTGGAAACTAATATTATGTGGATATTCTAGAGCACCAGGTCATTGAGATCCAAACACAGCAAGCGCCAGTGCCAAGGCAGGCGGAAGTCGTGCTGAGCGATGGTAAGTCCAGTTTTGTACTAAAAAATGTGATCTACTTGTTTTTAATTTTTATATATGATTAAAATTACTTCAATCATGCACACTATAAAACATTTCAAGTACACTTGTCCAAGAGTTTTGTCTTACAAGTCATTATGTGATCGAAATTTTATAGTTCTATTTTTTATGTTCCGTTATTTTGTTTATCTCATTTTTATTTCTTTTGTTTTACTTTTGTTTTTTGTTAACTATTTGTTTAATAATTTATTAATAATTTAGGTCTTTAAGATGCTGCTATATTTAAAACGTATTTTGCGTAGTTTTTAAATAATAATAATTTCCTTGTAGTATTATTTTCCTAGTTTTTTTTTTTTGGTATTCTTATTTTATTTGATTCCTAACATTTATTAACATTTTTATGCCATTTCCCTCTTTTCGTTTTTTTGCTGTATTTTCGCATTATAAATTTACCAACCACACACAAACGCCTAAAACTACACACATTTCAATGGAAACCAACACTTTCAAATTACTTAATGAAGTCAACAAAAAAATTCTTGTAGCAATTGATACTATCACAACTTCCTTTCTGTAAAATCCTCAAAATTATTTGCTGTTTTGTTAAAAATCTTAAGCTTCTAATTAGTTATGTTTTATTAGTTAAATATTGTGCAATATAATTCACATTTACACAATACTTCCAAGGAACCAACTGTTGTACGGCGTTCATAAAATGATTTATAATTTCAACGTTCAACAATACGACAGCACATCAATCCCAAATGTTACAACAAAAAGAAACTTTTTATAGTAGAAAAGCTGCAGTTTTAGTTAATCCTTTGTTTTACAAAATTTTCGTTTAATTTTCCGAATTTGGCAATTTGTAAATCAAAATTTGACCTTTCCATTATTTTTACATAGGAAAAAAGAACAAAACCAAATAAATTGGCAAATTGAACAGGAAAAATGCGAATTAAAAGCACTAGTTAGTATTGATATGAAAGCGAAGTGTGTGTAGGCTAAAAATAAAATAAACCAAAAATTTATAACAAAACGAAAGACCAGCAACCAACAACAAGAAGCAACCGAAGTTCTCAACAGAACACAAAAATTCTACTACTACACTACCACAACTACTACATACTACCTTTTCTACTACTACTTCTGCGGCTGCTGCGCTCTATAACACAAAATAAAAATAACTAAATAATATGCAGTTTAAAAAGAAAAACCCTTTTGAGTTGGAGGTGAGTGCAGCCCCAAAGGTTTAGTGTGTAGTCAAAAAAATAAAAAAAAATAAATAAAAAATCAAGAAAATAGTTTATAGAAAAAATGTTCAGCATAACAAAAACATAAGCCACCTGCACACTAAACCACATTCAACATGTCATATCAACTTTTGCTGAATGCTCTTAGTTGAATCACAATATGCGCTGTTAGCCAAGAAATTAAATTGCAGCTTGCTGTTTTGTTGGGTTTTCTCCGTGTTAACCGCAATTTTCCATAAATTTTTGTTTTAAACTGCAGCTGTTTTCTGTTGATTGCTTCTTTAGTTGCCCAGCAGCCATTTCGTACATTAGTGAACACAACTAATCCGTATACCATAAGTTTAAGGCATGCTTGATCGATACTAAACTCTAAAACTCATGCAACACTACGTATTTATAGTTTAAGGCAACTGATTACGTCTGTCTCACAATTGTTTAGCGATTTACTTGCGATCGTCTGTCGCTGAATATGATTTTATAATTTTATTTCTCAATACTATTTTAGCCACACTTAGTTTTATAAACGGCGAACGCTCTCACACAGCCACAAATCGCAAGCCGCCAACTGGCCGAGGTAACGAACAAGACCCATTTGAAAGATACTCCACAGTACTTACATCCTTCAATGTACTCAGGCTAAACGCCCATTGTATATAATATCGTTGAAACATTATAATACCCCATATAATCCACTAGCAGTTCGTTGTTAATGGTGTATACTCAATATAACCCTTATATAATCCACAAGCCCATGGCAAATTATTGATGCACCACAACTAAACACTAGCTATAGTTTGAGGTTGATATTTACCATTGAAATAATTTATTGCGGTTTTCTTAGTTCATTACATTGGTTTTGGGTGAAACGATACATCGTCAACTCTTTTGCACAGGAAACTCGTTGTTTTAATTCAAATGCCCTTAAAAACTGCTCGTTTTTCCAAGCTCGAGATATTTTTAATAGGTCAGACTTAAGTACAACCAAAAATGGGATATGTTTTTCAGATTTATGGATCTGTAATCCAGTACGTATTGGCATTATGTATGTATTTCGAGAGCCGCACTTATCTAAGATGCTGGCTCCGGACTTTTTATAGATTGTCACATATACTTACAATTTTTCGGCTTTTCTTACCTCCCACACCTGCATTTAATGTCGCTTTAACTAGACGATAGTAAGAATAATGAGTATGGAGACGACATGGAGAACCAATTATATGAGCGGAACAGGAACGTACACAATAACAGCAAGTGTCGACGTGATCTGTTTGCAACAAAGCGCAGGGATCCCCATCCATCACCGGAGCGTCTGTATACCTATGTCTATGCTACAGCTGCCTCTGTGGGCCAGTGCGTCCAACCGGAGGTGTGTTCCGCTTTGTTGCGGGCTCTGCATAGCGAGCAGTTGGGCTACCTGGCGAGTAGCTATCGCGGAGGAGCTGGGAACTCAAATGCCACCACCGCCAGCACATGCACTATAACCAGCGTCACGGGCTCCTCTACCGCATCGCGCAGACCATTGCAAAATGTGAATATTATGTATCCGCAGCCGTATCGCACGGGCTCCCATTTTGGATTCAATTCACCACGCCAGCAGCCACGCACTGAGCATAAGCATGTGCCCAGGGAGCGAGACTATAATGCCTTGGGCTACCGACCGATGCAACGAGGGATCAGTTACGAGGAGATCTTCGCCACACCTCGCTATGAACAGTTGTGCCAGGTGTGTTTCGACAAACTACTGCGCCTTAAGCCCGAGCTGCAAAGGATTGGCAGTGGCACGGCTACTAGTAGTTGTGCGGAGGAGCAGGCAAGTACAGGGAGCACTCCCTTGCAACGCCGCCAATTGCCGACTTTGCCTGAGTTATGCGATCATCGTAGGGAAATGGAAAAGTTGCCAGAACCTCCGAGGGTCCAACGTAATGCGTACACACAGACACAGAAGTGTTCTCCATCCTCTTCCACCTATAATTTCCTTAGTCAAATCGAAAAGTTTAACTTCTCGGAAGAATCGACGGACATAGATTATACTCCACGCCCCATTAACAGTGAAAGTAGCCTGTTGGGACTGATTGTGGAACAGGCAACCTCGAGTGCTGGAGCGAGTGCCACAAGTGCTCCACCTCAAAGAATTTACTGTGCAGAACAAGTGGACATTACAGAAGTGTGGAGTTTTGGGCGTTGGTTGGAACCCCAGGACCATATGATAGCGAGTAATGCAGATGAGTTTTCCCAACAGCCGCTGACCGAGCATTGCATCACATTGGAGTTTAATCAACAATATTCGACTGGCGACAATCAGGTCGATCGCCAATTGATGACACGCGAAGAGCGTCAGCGTCGAAAGTCTGAGTTCCAGGAGCTTTGGCAAGATCATGTCGAGTACTTTGAATCCAAAGAACAGATGCATACCCATGAAAATATCCAGGAAGTCGCGACTCTTAGTGCTTATGATTGCTTAGACCAGGATATAGGCGAGATTGAAGACGGATTCAATGATGGAACAATCGCTGATGCAAGTGATGAGTTACCGAACATTCTGCAGATGTTCGAGGATAGTCTTACATTAGCCGGCGAAAACCTAGAAAAGCTGGTGGAAAGTACCAAAAAACTACAAGCAATTCACAGTGAAACATCACCAGCCTCTTCCAATAGTTCCCTAGCCGAAGTTTGTAATCTCTTTCGGTCGAGAAGTTTCGAGAGCATTCCTGCTATCGATGATACTGTGTCTGTACAGGAACCACTTTACGATTTGCCCATAAATTCAAGTATCGAAGAAGATGACGGACTGCAACATAATTTTGTACAGGAGGAAAAGCGTGACGACGAAAAACCTCTTACTCCCATTTCAACGGAGCCAGAGGAACCTTCGGATAAGGAGAAGGATCTTGTCGACGAGAAAGACATAGACGAAAATGAAAATCACGTGGAGGCTGAGTTCCAAAAGGCTCTTGGCGAAACAATGCAAGTAACCGTCCTTATGCCAATGGAACACAAAACCCCCCTGAAAGATACAGATGAAAATGATCGTTTGGTTGAGACTGAGATCCGAGATCCTCAAGAAGTTAGCTCCTTAGAGACAGATAACCAGTTTTTCACACCGCTGGAACGCGAGGTTCTGCATCGGATCGAGAAAGAAAGACTTGACGAGGCGGAGCCTATATTTGGAAAGATTGACCATAGTATTCGCAACAAGATGACGCCAAAGAAGCTGCAAGACTTGGTCAGCGAAGAGATATTTCGCACACAAACGCATGTATACACGAATCTAAGGACACCGATATCGAAGAATATACAGCATGACACCACTTTGACTCCCAGTGGCTCATCCCTGTCAGCTCATAATATCAGTGCACCGTGCAGCTCAATGGCGCACACTCATCTAGTCACCCGACCAACACCCCGAATGTCGCGATCCTGGTCCGAAGATCAGCAAAGTGAGGATGACGATCAAAAGAAGAACGAAGCGGGAGAACGGGGATACATTGACAATGACACTCCCATAGATCGAGTCATCTCGTCTACAACATTTGTGTGCAGAAGAAGTCCAACCAGAAAGCGCAACTTTATTCAGGAGAATATTCGCAATGCCAGCAGACCACGAATTGCAGCCGGTTCGATTAGAAAACATAAAAGCAACATCGTAACTTCCCCTAGAGCCAAATCAAGCCCATCCTCGGTGTATACTTTTCAGTGTGGCCAACGGGATAGCGGAGCACGCCTATGGGTTGCCTTGCCAACGTCTCCACGTGGTCAAAACGATGAGAAATCGTCTACTGCAGCTCGGGCTTTGTACACCGTTCGGGGTAATCCCCCATCACCATTTGCCAAACGTCGTAGACCCTTGGTTATCCTTCCACCAATGCGTAATAAAAATAAAGCCCATAATCGCGAGATGAGCTCATCTAATGAATCTCTGCACAGAACTCTTTCCAGTAGCACGTTCAATGTGGACGATGATGAAGATCCTGCAAATTCGGATAACATTTCAATGAGTACCTTTCAGTTGGAGGAAGGTCAAGAAGTATCATCTCCTGCAACTCAGGATAATAGGAATGGGACTAACAGTTCTGTGTACTACAGCGCAAACGATACCACGCGAGAAGAGAGAGAATCTTCACAGCCAAGCAGGGACGAAGCAGAAGAGAATCTTGGAGTCATGGAATTTATGCCCGAATCAATTCCACTTTTGGAAATACCAGATATCTGTAACCAACTCGATGAAGACGGATCATCGTTAGAACTCGCACGCTTAGCAGGCGGATTTGAAGTGGGTACAACAGAAGACGACCAAGTCGAAGAAGTGGAACAACAGAAGAAGAGCATAGATAACGAATCCAAAAATGTTCTGCCTATGGGAATAGAAGAAATTAATGGCGTTCAGGACAGCATTTGTTCCATGCAGGCGGATATTGATAAGGATGATATTGTTAATACCGATGATCAACCCTCGACTTCAAAAGCGGCAATGAAAAAAATTCGCATATATGGTGGTGCGGAGCCCGAAGAGACTCCTCATTGCGAAGATGAGGATGTGGTGACGCTGGAAACGGTTTGCATTGTGCGTGGTCTGGAGATGTTTGTGCGAGAGGTGGAGCCCATAAAGCAAGAGACTTCAGAGGAACTATCAGAGCTTGGGGGACTTTTTGAAAATGGGTTAATTGATGAAGGTGGCGAGGAGGCCATGTCCCAGTAGCAGTGAAACCAGAAGTTGATGAAGAATTTATGAAAAAATATTGAGGAACGAAAGGATAACACTAACTTTGAACACTTTTTTTTTTGAACATTTTATATTCGTTTATGATTTTAACATTGCTTGTCATTACCATTTTTTGTACTATTTTTCATATATTTAACATTGTAACATTGAAAACTTTCTTCTTTTGTAATGTAATTTATAGAACCATTAAAAATGTGTGAATTATTGGTTTTGTACTCAGCAAATTTATGTTAAGTTATAAAGGGTATGGTGTTTATCTTTACAATTATGGGTTAAAAAAAATCGAACATTATGGGTTTATATTAATAATAAGACATTGTTTAAATTTAATTATTAGTAGTAAATATTCCATCATAATGTCTTAGAATATGTCATCCAGTGTTTCACGTCCCTTGTCCTGCGTCCAGTGTGTAAATTATGTTGGTCGTGATAATTTTTGGAGGTTCAGGTGCTCAGAATCATACTTACATTACTTTCTATATCCACATCACCCGCCATTTGATATATATCGATTCTAGCACTTGTCTCTCAACTGGCTCAAAAGTATGCGTTCCTTTATTCGCCTGGCCAATACATGTATGCCTGCATGAAAATGGCTCCATTAATGCATAAGGTTTATGTTATACACAAGGTCGAGCCCGTCAGCAAGCACAACTATCCGCCAGTTAACGATGGCAATATGAGTATTCATCACAACGAAAGTGGAGCCGGATTCATGGCCCAAGAGTCCAGCGTTATTAGTAGCACCCCCGTACGCAATGCCTTGGCATCTGTATCATTGCCGGAAGAGAGGAATCATTCTATTTTGGGCTTATCATCGACTCCGTATCGCACCATCTCGCATTTCGGGTTCAATTGTCCGCTTATTACGTCACCAACCATTCTCCTGCATCCCGAACATCGATCCATTTGGCAACGGGTGGCCGAGCAGCGCGAGAAGGTTGTGTCCTTCATAGATCTCACAACATTGAGCTTGGACAACCGCAAGCTGCTCAATGTGGTGACATCAACGCATCCAACCCAGTGCCAATCGCAATCGCAATCCTTTATCTCTGAGAAGCACATTCAGCTGGAAGTTACGCCACCGAAGCGAAAGCAGCGTGTCTACAGCGCCACCATCAGCAGTGGTCTAGACGACAGCCTCGATGAGCTGGACTCCCTGATGAGTGGCCTAGCCATCAATATGCCGCGCAGTCGGGAGCAGGACAGCGGTCTGTACCGCAGCTACACCTTTCTACCCAGTAATCATGCTCTGCCCAAGGATACAGATGCCAATAATAGGGATCAAACGGATCGGGAGCGACCAGAAGCGGAGCAGGAGGAAAGTTTTCACTGCGCAGGCGACAGTGGTATTGGCGATTCCACCGGCAGGCGTCCGCGTCTGGCCACCACCAGCAATGATTCGTCTATTCAAGAGGCCGAAGCCTATACCCAGGGCAAGCACGTCAAGTTGACCTTGAGCAGCTCACCCACGCCGACGGCCACACAGTCACCTGCAACCATCGAAATTCTTATCAACGTATCGCTGCGCAATGCCGAGTGCGTCCAAACGGTCCAGACCCATGAGCAGGAGTTTCGCGCCAAGTTGGAGCGAGTAATCGACGAGGAGATCCACTATATTTCGCAGCAACTCGCATTTAAACAGCGACAGGCAGAGTTGCATGAACAACAGACTACATCGCGGGCTCCAATCGCTACGCCTTCTTTCACAACTATGCATCCGCCGGCACCGGCTTCTTCATCATCCATGGTTCACCGCAGCAACTCGGCACCAGAACTGTGCCACACCTATAGCTATGTGGCCGTGGGCGATTTGTCGACCAAACAGGATCAAGCCTCTCCCCAACTGCCAGCGGAGGGTGAGCCGTTGAATGATATACTCAGTAGTTTGGAGAAGGAACTGGAGCGTCTGCTGAATAGCGTGGTGACAGCCCACATGCTGCACAACAAGGCCATCATACACGAGTGCCGGGCTCGCTTCTCGCAGCTGGCCGATGGAATTGTCAGCTCGTAGATACATATTATGATTTTGATGGAAAATTTACATCTTCGCTTTTGTTGTGATATTTGAAAATCGACAACAGTGAAATGATTGTATAAAGCAACTAGATTAAGTTTAATGATGATAATTTGGAAATCTTCAAATCGAACTAATGCATTTTTTACTTCTTTGTTCTCTTAATTTAAATGTTAAGACTGTAACTTAAGCACAATATGAAAATGCAAAGTTAAAACTGAATCTGAGCCAACCATTGTACATTTAAACATCTGTGAAATTGTTAAGTTTAATTTTTGTCGAATCTTGATTTTCGTTTCATATTTTTATAATTAAAATATAATAAATATAGTTTTCATTATGTTTAATGTTTTTAAGAAAGTTTTAGGTTAAGTGTTCATACTTACGAAACATTAATTTCAATCAGTTAACTTTAATCAGCGCCCAGGTAAAATAATTTCATTTATTATTTATGTTTGTGTTTTGTACTGCATGTCTGCTTGCTTTTTAACATATATTGCTGATCCTGCTGCATGTCCTCGTGTTTGAATAGCGAATCCTAAACTCCATCTATGTACTTATACATCCACACCAATCAAAACATTTAATACATGTACATGTTTTAGTTAGATTATTATTCGTGCGTGTCTCATATGGTGAAAGTAATTACGAAATTAATATCAAATATTTTGTGTGCGTCCACTGAGTTACATTTGTAGGAGACCCATGCCAAATTACACTGCTATACAAATTACTAACGACATTTTCGACCCTTTTGCAACAGGTGAAAACGTACAAAATGGCGATCATTCGGAGGCACACTTGAGCACCTTCTCGCAGAGCAGTAAAGAGGTAAGTACATCCGAACTGATCCTGCGATCCAAGATCTACGGATCTCTTCTTCAACTCGAACACTCACAAGCAGTAAGCTGGGTGGTAAGCGATTAGCAAGTAGAGTTGCTACATCGACAAGACAACCAGTTTTAAACAACATCATCATGCATTGAGCTAACCTCATTTGATTTACTAACCGAAGCGCAACCGATATTCTCACTGCAAATTTCTATTACGGTTCCAGGATGTCTCCACGGACGGATCCCCCAAGAAAGACAAGAAGAAGAAGAAGGGTCTGCGCACACCATCGTTTTTGAAAAAGAAGAAGGAGAAGAAGAAGGCCGAGGCCTAAGCTGACCATCAGCGTGATCCGTAGGAGTAGCAATCTTGACCAACCTCCCACCATCAGCGGGAACCGAGAAAAATAACGACAATGATACCACGAGAAAATGGAAACTTTAGCCAGATCAGCAAAAGAAGCATTATATAAAAAAAAGAGAGAGGCCTAAACAAGCAACGGATGAGCAGCTAAAATCGATCGAGATGCATCTAAGGGGAAATCCCCCTCACCCTCCCTTAATTCGCATTCACAGCTTATATCTATTATAATATAATTCTAATTTTTAATTTATACGATGGCCACGGCAACACACCCTCCCCTCCACACACACACACACACAGAGAGAGATAAATGCAATTCACACAACAATTTGTATGATAAACGAGAATGAGGTTTGCAGGTGTACACGCAATATCCGACACCGCCGCTTTGTCCTAAACAAGTAACTTGCAAATATCTTCTAGATGTATTAGCTTATAAAATAACTACGCAACACACCTTACTACATGATGACATGGTAAAGCAAATGAACAGATAAAAAAGGGTACAAATTCCCAGGCAACTCTAACGACAAACAAAGATTTGTTTGAAACAAAGGCAAACTTTTGTTTTTAGACACATACGTACAAGCGTGGTACATGCATAATACTTAAATGCAATATTTTTTTAGAAATGCAATAAATTCGATGACAACAACTACAATTTGATATTCTAGGCATGTGTGTGTTTTGTGAAAGCGCGTTTTATGTTTTTGTGTTCTTTTGTTTTGTTTTTAAATTCCGGGCAGCCACAATTTGCACACAAAACGAATAAATAATTATTGTATACATGCAGCAATTGTATTAGTTTTTTATATAAATAATTATATATTTTTATGTACGTAAAACTGTTTATACATACATATACATATATATATTTATAAAAACCAATAAATTATGAAGAAAACGAAAATCCAAAAATACACCACGCCCGCATTAAAACATGCGATTACTCTGAGGAAAGCAGAAACAACACAATCACTGAGAATGGTTGGAATTTTCCAAAAATTATCTCCAAGAATCAAATTTCAGCATTTCTTTTGTAAGTAGATGTGCTTGATTTGTAATCGCTTTTCCATTTATAATATTCAAATCGATGAATAACGAATACTGCAATTAACTATATACGACTGCCATAGCATGTAAAACTTTAAGGCACAACTTAAACGCATTTACATTTCAAATTAACTGACATAAAATTAAAACCCCGATGATTAATGCCAGATAAATCGAATGTTTCTGCTTTTCCTACCCAAACCCACCACCACATTGAAAACACTCTCTTTACAACATAATACTTGCATTGCTGAGCCTTAGACAAACAAACAAACAAAAAAAAAAAACGGCAAAATATAAAGTATAATTAAACTGATTATTTGCGCAACGACAGAAGCTTATTTCTAGCAACTTTTTTGCGTCATTAAGGCGAAAAAGTCTGTATAATTTTGTCCTTAGATTAACATTAGAAATATGTCAATATTCTCACTCTGTGCAAATAATAAAAAAACTTTTGAAAAAAGCAAACGAGAAGCCGAAAGTTTATTCATAAAATTTGTTTAGAGTGTAAGAAAATGCATATAAATATATATTTAAATTCGTATTATACACAAGAAAAAACACGACACACACGAAGAAGTAAACACGTAATAAATAAAAACTTGAAAATTGTACAAAATTCAAAAGTATTTGAAAAGAGGTTTTTTTTATTTGTATTTATTTTTTGAGTAGTCATTCCAAAAAATGTAACAATGGTTTTGCATTAAATGTTTATAATGTTTGAGAATTTAGCATATGATTTAAATCGAATTTGAATAGTATCCGGTTTTCATAAACGAGGGCCCACTGTTATTTATGTTTGTTTTTCACCGAAGTGGCATCTCTGATCAGCTGCATATATTATCGTTTCTTTGTTGTGTTTATATGTTGTGACTCAGTGCGAAACCGTGATAAAACCTGAGAATTGAAACGAAATTTAGTCGGTCACCAAAATTACAAGTGTCAAGATGTCCCTGGTTTCAGATGAGGAGTGGGTGGAGTACAAGGTAGGCCCAATATGTCCTAGCAAGCGACGCAATATTTAGAAATCACTTGATTCCACCATAGTCCAAGTTCGACAAGAACTACGAGGCAGAGGAGGATCTGATGCGTCGTAGAATCTACGCCGAGTCCAAAGCCCGGATTGAGGAACACAATCGGAAGTTCGAGAAGGGCGAAGTGACTTGGAAAATGGGAATTAATCATTTGGCTGATCTCACGCCTGAGGAATTTGCCCAGCGTTGTGGCAAAAAGGTGCCGCCAAATTAACAGAATCTCAAGTGAATCTCATTTTAAATAGACATTTTGTAAAGACACTAATCTCTCTGTAATTCTATAAATATGCATTTGAATTTTTAAATCTTTATCGTTCAACCACCCCCAAATAAACAATAAATCAGCTGTTTTGTACATTTTAAAGATTTTGGGATTTTTGTGTTCTGGCCACTTTGGCTGGGAGAAAAACAGTTCATTAGGTTTTGGTTCAATGAACGAAGGTTTATTTATCTCTACGATATATGCAAATAAATACGTACGGCTGAGATGGTAAAATTCCATTCCAAAAATATGTATGCTTGTACGCGGTATCTATATACATTTTGAACTTAAAGCGGATTAACGCCTTTCTGCGATGAACTAGTTCCGGTTCAGCGTTCATTGAGCGAGTCAGTGAACCGAACTGCAGTGCCGACGAGCGGCAGTTCACACACAACATTTGAAAGTTTGTAAACTTTTCCTTTTTCGATCACATAGACACATCGATACACGTAGTTATTTGTTTTTATTTTGTACCAACACCAAACACCCCATCTTACAAGCGCGTAAAACCTCGTTTTCGGTCCAATCTCTTGCAGAATCTTGCAGTAGAACCTCACAGCCCAGCCAAACATGTCCGGAATCATGCGTGTGCCATCGATTTTGGCCAAAAATGCAGTCGCCTCCATGGTAAGTAGTCCCCATTTTGGAAGTGAAAACCCAGGCTCCTCTGTGGCAAACGAAATGATTTAAGAGTGGTTATACAACCGGGTCTACACAGAACCCAGCCAGCCAGCTCGTGATGTGACAACAGAAAAAGACCAACGAATTGGCCAAAAACGCGCCACCCGTACTTGTGTTATGTAATTTGTGAGCAAATTGTGGGACACAGGTGCATTAAATTATTCCCTTTGCTAGATTATATTAATTTTCATATAGCGAATATCATTCCAAGCAAGTGTTCAGCAATTTTGCGGATTTTATAGTGGAAAGCTAGGTGTGCACCAGCGAGGTTATGTTATGCTGCCGCCCCGCCCCCTTCATCCATGCTCTCCTGCATCGACGATATCGTGCATTTGGGCATTTCGTGCAACAAAATGCAGTTGAAACACTTGGTTTTGGATGCACGACACGCCTTGAAAAGCTTTATAAGTACCGCTTAATCGGAAGATTCACAAAAGAGAGGATAGTAGTATATAGTAAATCAAATGATTGGCAAGCGGAGAGAGCAAGCGAGAGAGAGAGAGAGATGGAGGCACGTCACAGAACTAACAGCTGATTATACAATGGAGCTAATTGATCGCCGTGCTGATCTACCCCGCCCCCTTCCACCAAAAAACCCCGGCCGAAAAATGCCAGTTCAATTATTTCATTTGTTTATTACATAAGCAGTTATCACTGCAAGTCGCTCTTTCTGTTTTTATCAACTTATCTTGCCGACGTCACCAAAAGATACTATCTCAACTTGTATCTACACCTTTTTTTTGCATTTAAATTTAACTAACGGCCGAAAGTTTAGTTGCAACAACGTTTTGTGCACTTTCCGGTCTTAATTTTTTGGAATTTTCTGATAAGATAACACTAAGCTATTTCAGATACGTAAATAATGTGGGTATTCGTGAAACTGAAAATTTCTATTTAATTAATAGATATTGAGAAAACATTCCCTTTAAGAAATGACAACACAGGCAGTAATCTTTAAGTCTGAGTTTACGTAATTTTTTTCGCAAACGATTGTGAATTATCGTTGAATGACTAAAGCAAACAATAAGTTGATAGCTTTATTGACAACCCCGGCTTTCAACTCTGAAAATATTTTAATCTATAGATCCATTTTCTATATTTATTGCTTTGGGGATATATTTGACTTATTTTTCATGGAATATGATCCAATCCAATATGATATTTATTTATCCCAATTTATATCTTGCAGCAACGTGCCGCAGCCGTTGGAGTGCAGCGCAGTTACCACATCACACACGGCCGCCAGCAGGCCTCGGCGGCGAATCCGGACAAGATATCGAAGCAGTACCCGGTGGTGGATCACGCCTACGATGCGATCGTCGTGGGAGCAGGAGGAGCCGGCTTGCGGGCGGCTTTTGGCCTGGTGGCTGAGGGATTTCGCACGGCGGTGATCACCAAGCTTTTCCCCACCCGCTCGCACACGATCGCCGCCCAGGGCGGTATCAATGCCGCTCTCGGCAACATGGAGGAGGACGACTGGAAGTGGCACATGTACGACACGGTCAAGGGCTCCGATTGGCTGGGCGACCAGGATGCCATCCACTACATGACCCGCGAGGCGCCCAAGGCTGTCATTGAGCTGGAGAACTACGGCATGCCCTTCTCGCGTACCCAGGACGGTAAGATCTACCAGCGCGCCTTCGGTGGACAGAGTCTGAAGTTCGGCAAGGGCGGACAGGCCCATCGCTGCTGTGCTGTGGCTGATCGTACTGGTCACTCGCTGCTGCACACGCTATACGGTCAATCGCTGAGCTACGACTGCAACTACTTTGTGGAGTACTTTGCCCTGGATCTGATCTTCGAGGACGGCGAGTGCCGTGGTGTGCTGGCCCTGAACCTGGAGGATGGCACACTGCACCGATTCCGCGCTAAGAACACGGTCATTGCCACCGGTGGATATGGACGAGCATTCTTCTCCTGCACCTCGGCGCACACATGTACCGGTGACGGTACTGCTATGGTTGCACGCCAGGGACTGCCCTCTCAGGATCTGGAGTTCGTGCAGTTCCATCCTACTGGCATCTACGGCGCCGGATGTCTCATCACCGAGGGCTGCCGCGGTGAGGGTGGTTACCTGATCAACGGTAATGGTGAGCGCTTCATGGAGCGCTATGCTCCTGTGGCCAAGGATCTGGCCTCTCGCGACGTCGTCTCGCGGTCGATGACCATCGAGATCATGGAGGGTCGTGGCGCTGGACCCGAGAAGGATCACGTGTACCTGCAACTGCACCACTTGCCGCCCAAGCAGCTCGCGGAGCGTCTGCCTGGCATCTCCGAGACCGCCATGATCTTCGCCGGTGTTGATGTGACCCGTGAGCCCATCCCCGTGTTGCCCACCGTGCATTACAACATGGGCGGTGTGCCGACTAACTATCGCGGCCAGGTAATCACCATTGACAAGGATGGCAAGGATGTGATTGTGCCGGGACTGTATGCCGCTGGTGAGGCTGCTTCCAGCTCGGTGCATGGTGCCAACCGTCTGGGTGCCAACTCTCTGCTGGATCTGGTGGTCTTCGGACGTGCATGCGCCAAGACCATCGCCGAGCTGAATAAGCCTGGTGCACCGGCTCCCACCCTCAAGGAAAACGCTGGCGAGGCCTCTGTTGCTAACCTCGATAAGCTGCGCCATGCCAACGGCCAGATCACCACCGCCGATCTGCGTCTGAAGATGCAGAAGACCATGCAGCATCATGCTGCTGTGTTCCGCGATGGCCCCATCCTGCAGGACGGTGTGAACAAGATGAAGGAGATCTACAAGCAGTTCAAGGACATCAAGGTTGTCGATAGGTGAATATAAAAACAAGTATTTTTTTGATTCCCTCTAACATTCCTTGACTTTAAAGGTCGCTTATCTGGAACTCCGATCTGGTGGAGACGCTGGAGCTGCAGAATCTGTTGGCCAATGCCCAGATGACTATTGTGAGCGCTGAGGCGCGCAAGGAATCGCGAGGTGCCCACGCCCGCGAGGACTTCAAGGTTCGCGAGGATGAATACGTAAGTTACTGTCGGCACTCAGCCCCTGAACTTCTTATCATGGAACAACATGTATTGCAGGATTTCAGCAAGCCCCTGGATGGTCAGCAGAAGAAGCCCATGGATCAGCACTGGCGCAAGCACACGCTCTCGTGGGTGTGCAATGACAACGGAGACATTACGCTGGACTACAGAAACGTGATCGATACCACGCTGGACAACGAAGTCTCTACTGTTCCACCAGCGATTCGCTCCTATTAAATCAAGACTTGGAGTTGCAGAACACCCGCATATACACCCCATACCATCACTCGTACGGATGTCTACTTAAACGTCTTTGTGGGCGCCAGTAAATAAATTTTGTCAAATCGCCAAATGAGCCGCAATATGCTACCAATTGGTAACTGGGAACTCGGCAGCGGTTCCGGGCATTTTGTGATGAAACGTAAATCCAGATTTTCTATACACCTATAAATCTTTCAAATCCTTATTACTACTCCGCTGATTCTACTTAGTTTCACTGTAAGCTGCCCTCCATTTGGTTACTGTTTGGTTGTCGGTTATTTACATTATTACATAAGCGAAAAATGTGTGTGAGTAGACAACGAGTTAGGTCTGAGGCGATATTGACTACGCAGCCTGTTTAGAAGCAAATGAAAACAAATCCAACTACACTTTTCTAGTATTTGTTAAACTTATTAAATTATTAAAACGAAAACGTGTAAAAACAATAAAAAAAGAACAAAAGTCGAAACGTTTGCTATACATTAAATAAATGTAATGAAGATTAAGTGCGCAACTAAATGACTTCTTCACTTAGCCGCGGAATACGTGAATTTGATTGGCCTTAACATCCAGTTGACTCAAAATATCTAAGGCAGCGGTATTGAATCCACTTGGTCCGCAAATGAGCACATAAGTACATCTTTCCGGTTGATTTTTCTGGAACAAAGGGGCTAGCAGCTCCAGCGCTATTCTTTGTGGATTATCCTCCGATTGGGAGACATAATTTGTGCAGCTGAATCTTTCGTCGTCGGTGTGTAGTTCATGGAGTTTCTCCTTTAACCAGATATCCTCATTGGTTTTGTTAAAGTACAATAATTGTAAGCTTTCACTGTAAATGTGGGAAATAAGTAAGTTTTTTTCGGGACTGATTTTTAAGAACTTACATTCGGTTTGTATTTCTCTTCAAGATGGGCTGAATTAGGCTCAGAATTGGCGTTAATCCGCTTCCCGCCGCTAGGAGTAGAATATTTCTATGTGCAGTGAGATCAGAGAGCTGGAAGGATCCACGTGGCGCACTCCAATGGACGCGAGATCCAGTTTCAAGCTTTTGCAGGTGACTGGAGACGGGTCCGTTCGGATACCTTTTGATCAGAAAGTGTAAGCATTCTGATCTGGATGATCTGATGTTCTCCAAACGTAGATAGGTGTGATCCACTGGTGTGTAGCTGCGCTGAATTACCCGTCCCTCTAGTGGGACTTCTATATCCACATGGTAACCAGCCGGCAGGACCATCAGAACCTTCTGCCCAACACTTTGCAGACATAGTTCAAAGGAGTCGTGATTGAAATCTTTGCTGTGAACTACTTCATACTCGAAAGTTTCATCATGTAATCGGCTAGAGTCTAATCTGTTGGACACATGTGTTCCATACGTTGGCCATGGTTCCGCTTCCTCCTTGACAAAAACTAACTCAATTTTCCCCGTCTCCGAACCGATTTTCGCTAACTTTGGAGGCCATTCTACATTGTTGGTCAGTTGAAAATCAAAGCTGTGCCAATTGTGCTGGACTAGAACCCGCACACTCAGTTGCTGGAGGTCCTTCCGCCGGACAACCAGGCCTGGATTAGCCAGGCTGCGCGTGTAGAAGATCAGGGTAAGTTCGCTCCTCTGCTGAATCCAATCAAAGCGTGGCACTATTTCCGGAGGCTGCAATATCACATTGGTAATCTGTGGACTTTCCTTGGCAGGTTTTGTCTCATTATCTTTTAGTGGTCCCACGTAGCACTTTCCCAACAATTGTGGATAGTTCACCCACGCGTGCACCTCATCGAACAATTTGGTGGCATCGCGACCAACACCACGCATTAGCTCATCCACTCCGCCCGGATGAAAGTCCATGTAGCGGGTGACATTGAAGACACGACCACGAATGGCCATCCAGGCGTCGTCGATCTTGTTGTGCCGGGCCAATTCCGTTCGCGACACGGGCACCAGACGCCCTCCGGTTCCCGATAGATCCGCTCCAGAATTGCACAGCCGTATCCAGTTCATCAGGGAGTAGCCCGGCTTTAGGGCGCACTTGTTGCGCGGATTACCAGTGGCCGATCCAGAAGCGGATGATCCATTGGAGTTCAGCTTCTGTGGCGCAGTGACGGGCAACTGCAGGCCACCGCCGGATCCCGCAGGAGCCATCAATTGGGGTGGCCTCAGCGGTTGGTTACTGGCGGGTGGTTTAAGGGACGGATCGGACATGATTAGTCCAAGAAAAAGGTAATCGCGCAAAAATCAACAAGCTGTTTAGTGAGGAGTAGTGGAAGGCGAAACAGCTGTATTTTGCTTTTGGTTTCGAGAACCAGTTGCGAAGTCCAAATGAACTAGTTCCACGGATCTTGGCGGTTCTATTTAAAAATGCCACCATATAGCTTCTTTAAAGAACACTCCATTGGAGTGGGTTTAGGTTGAAAATAAATAAAAGTTTATAAGTAACTCTTACAGTAAATGATTATTGTAATCTGTTTAAATATTCTTAGATAGATAAATTTTTTTTTAATAAGATGATGGATTTACTGAAGCATTAGCTTTCCACTTGAACAACAAGCAATATTACTCTTTAAAATTTGTCGTTGAATTTTCCATAAATGAAATATTACCTAAATATTTATAACAAGAAATTTTAAATTTATTTTAATTTAATTTATTTTAACGCTTTTTTATGCTTTTAAATTTAAATTGAAATAATTGAAACTAATTAAACCATCGACGTTGGATCATAGTGCATTAACAAATTTAATTGATACCTATATCTGCGACAGTTTCTCACGCCTTTTTTTTTTTGAAACCGATAAGGAATCTTTATGATTTCAGACCCACCGCAACCAAATTGCTGTTACTGATTATATGGCTAACCGCCTGAGTGGCGTTAAAGGCCGTTTATGAGGTGCTATAATTCTTGATGAACTAACTAAATGTTTTTATGGCACTTAAAAATTGGGAACCACCCACTTTAATTTCTTCATGTGTGTGAGCACAAAGCATAGGTGAGACTTAAATTAATGCTGATTAATATTTATGTATGTATCTAATATATAATCAGAGTTGAGAAAAGGGGTTTTTTCAACACATTTTTATTAATATATACAAGAAACGATTTCATGAGTTTCATTTAATTATTGAATATAATTAAAATATGTACTTCTTATACATAGCTGGCCACTGAATACTGACAGCATAGTCGGGCAGGGAATTGGCAAGCCTGATGGACTCATCATCGCCTTTCACGTGCATGTAGTGCGCCCCGATTCCCATCTGGAAAAGTGGGACAGTGTAGACGCCATCGGCTTTCTGTTGAAATAAATACAAATGAAATATAGAATTAATAGATAATGTGATACTCGCATACCTTAAGCTCGATGTGGAAGCGCAGTGGAGTATTATCGATACCAAAGGAGTAGTAGATGTGGTACGGAGGTGAATTGGTTGTTAGGTATTCCTTGAGGAACGACCAATTGGAGATGATCACATCCTCGTTGGGAGAAATGAAAATGCTGGTGTGATCCGAGGTCGTTAGTTCAAACTCGAATTGAACAGTCTGGCCATCCGCCAGAACAGTTTTGTTAAGTTGCTTTAGAATCGGTTCAGCTGGTGTCCAAACGGGATTCTTTCGCGGCAGCCACATGGTAGTTTCCATAGCCTCCACCCATCGGTGATCGTACAGCGGCATGCCGCACATCATGTACTTGGCACAATCGGATGTCATGTTGACCAGACCAGTGAGATCCACATTGGACTCCAGCAACGGAGTAAGTCCGCGACGATCCTGTAAGTTGAACAGATATCCACTCTCATCCTTGCTCACTGTTCCATCATACTCGTAGAAAATGCGGCGCACTTGCTGAAAACGATCATGTTGTAAGTAATAGTTATCAGTATCTTTATGCAGACATAAAGGTTTATAACTAACCAGGTAGGGCACACGCTGTACGTTGGTTTTGGGGCGGTAGGGGAATCCAATGTCGGTGGAGCTGGCAATGTATACACCGGCGGCAGTTACGGCCAATAGACCGATGAGAACGAATCCGGATCGGCGGGACATATTGACCAGTAAAATCTAGGGATAGTTTGATACTTTATGTTTACTTAAAAAACTTAAGCAGTAAATATTCTTACCAAAAATCCCATGGACAATATGGTTCCCAGGGCAGTTAAAGCTCCAATGATCAAGTCAGGATTGGTGTCCCTAAAATGTCATACAAAAAAGTGTCTAGAGATTTGATCTATGAACCATTTCTTTTTACTTACACTCCAAAACGACCCATCATTGGCGTGAGTATCACAATGAAACAGTAGAAGAGGTAGCTGTTATACATGAACGGAGCAACCTGGACAATCTTCAATATACCTGTCCAGGAATAGCCACGATCATGCAGTGTGGTAAGAAGATTGAAGGCCAATGGTATTACGTAGAATGCCAGCGTCCATGTAATGACATAGGTGGTGCGCAATCCATAATAATTGATGGCAATGCAGAGGATGGAAAGCACTGCGGCGTGTCCATGGAGTGCCAGTTGAACTTGTTGGGCAAAGGATACCTTCTCCTATTTAGATATGCAACATTACTATCCCAAAGTATCATGAACCATACCATGAACTTACGGTATTCGCCAACTTCAGATAGATATAGCTGGGCAGAGTAAGGCCCAGAAGACTGGGACATATGTACAATCCAATCAGGAGCGATGGAGTGGCGAAGTAGCTAAGCGATAAGCCGTATTTGTCCAGGCCATAGGCCACCAAAAGGGGCAGGGCCAATGCCAAGACAAAGGCGATCAGCTGGACCACAAGAACTAAGATGAAGGTGCTCAGGATCTGTTCGGAGCTGACACTTGATTTTTCCGCTATGCGAAGCAAGGAGATATAGATCAGGATTATTGCTGCGGCAGCCACGGCATAATTTAGCTTTACACCGACATCGGCGGAATAGCTGATCAGATACAATCCCAGGACATCGAAAAAGATGGTGTTGCCAGTCGGATTCGCCTGTTTTCAGAAGAATTACATAATTAACCAAGAGTTATTTTACATAAAACACTGGCACCTACGCTGAGATCGCGCAGTTCGCTGGCATTGGACAGAGTTTGAACCAAACCGAGAAGATTGTCTCCTGTGTTCTGCAGAGCTGCCCGTGGAATCACATCGATGCGATCATACTTGGTATGATAGACGAATCCATTGATGCACTGGCCAATGTCCAGACCTAGCATTTAAGTTTACCTAGTTATATACAACCGAAAAATTAGTAATTAGCTTAGCTTACCAATAAGGTTTCCGTATTCAACGAAAATATCGAAATCAGTGTAAGATGGAACAAGTCCCGTTTGGAAGATTTCCTCAGCCATGGTGGTGGAGAAATAATGCTTGGCGCCATCCTTATATATCTGCAAGATATCACATGAAACAGCTAGATATATAGATAGTTTCTTAAGTAACTAGAGGATTTATTACCTTAACCAACCATGGATTATTTGGGCCAGATTGGAACATTAGTTCGCGACCACCACTGCCAGCTGCATCCAGATTAATGACCGCCCTTGTAGGAAATATTTTTTATAAGTTCTATAAACATTATATCTTATTGCTCCTTGAACTTACTTGCAATTCTTAGCCCATTTGTGGTAGGCAATGAATCCGTGAGATGCCTGCAGCGAATTTTCCTCGGATCCGTTGATCAAAAAGATAATGGGATGCTCGAATGATTTTCTCCTCGATGAAATCACTCGAAGCACCTCCAATATGGAGACCACCATGTGACCATCGTCCCCGGTGGAGGGACTAGTTGGCTGAGAGTCGAAGTGGCTGTTCACCAGGATGTAGTTTTCACTTGTGGTGCCCTTGGGCGTGAGCTTAACCACCACGTTCTGAATGCCTTGGTACATGTTGACCAGATTCCATTTTACATACGCACCGTAGGCATACTGCAAATCAATTTCCATATCAAATAGATCCTCTTGAATATTATCCTTTATCAGATTTAATTCCTTTAGCAGGAACTGTACGGTCTTGTGCTCGTTTTCATCACTTCCAACCACTTTAGTGCCGATAGCCTCGAAATCATAGAGATTGGCCTGTGCCCTTTCGGCAATGAATCCTCCTTTGGAGGCATCCTCGACAGTCAGCGGTTCGGGAAGTCGGTAAAAAAGTGGTTTAACCACGGCAATGAAGAGCAGTGCCCAGAACAGGACAATGCCTCCAGCAAAGTACCAGGGTAGTTGAAAGTACACTCTGTGTTTTCTTCCATGTTTCCTGGAGTATGATTTGACTCCTTCTTCGACATGATCGTCTAAAATCTAAGCAAAAAATCAGTCCAAAGTTACTTACTTAGCTACTTAATTATTTAGAGATAATAGTATAGAAATATATATAATTCGGAAGCTAATTGTATACTTACAAGTTTTTCCTTGTCACCCATTTTGTCGATTTGCAGACCTTTAATATGGGAGTCAAAACTAGACTGACTTGATTTCTATGCTAAACGCTTTTATATCCCAAAAAATTATCAAAACTTCGTAATCATATCTTGAAATTTTATAGCACAAATAAACACAAAATATAAGCATTGCGAGAGTCGCTAAAGTAGAATCAATACTTTTTAAGTAATAAAACCCATAAAACCTATAATAGAGTTAAATTGTATGGTTAATTTATTCCTTTTCCAAAGAATTTTTACAATTTTTAGCTAGTCGATTAACTTGGCTTGTCTTTTTAAAATATTTCCTTCGTATTTCATTTTATTGATTCAAAGCCAAATCATCATGTCTTACTTATTTTTCAAACCCACCTCTTTTTTGAAAATTGAAATTGCTCTTGAATAGTCTACGGATTTTAATGTGCATAATAACCATTAAAAGATATGACTATCTGGCAACTTAAGCGAATTTCGATTTCTCACACAGATCTTGGTGATTAGATATGGTTTGTACTCAGGACCAGGGCAACGCACCTTAAGTTGTTACCAAAAGAAATCGATTCACTTAATTGCTGGTATCAATCAATTATCAACACTTATTTTATGGGTTCATAAATTTTTATATGGAACACGCGTTTGGTAGTAAAATACATATTCTTTATGCTATATATTTAAGCTGTAAAATTTGCATTATATCACTGTCTTAAAATATCCTTAAAATTAATATGTAACGTTTTTTGTGTTTCACGGCTGATAAGAAAACGTGTATAAGAACTAGTTTTTGCAATATTTCAATTTCAATTAAGTTCAACAATGTCGAAAATGGAAAATATGGTACATAAAAAGATGGCTTTGAGAATATCTGAACTCCATACACATATATATAAGCCGGCTTTAGGGATCTAGAAATTGATCTTGCTCGTAAGCTTAATTTATGAATAATAAATCTGAATTTCACATGTAGACCACCCGTATATAAGATTTAAAGATACTAAAGTTATTATTCAATGTTTAGCAGTTCATTTTATTGTTCGACTTGTGTTTAAAATAATTATTTTCGCGATCGAGATCGAAGTCCTTAGAAAATGTAACGTTGGTAGGAAGCTGGCCAATCCACTGCAGCGGCAAATGATGGTATCTTCTTGGCAAACTCCTGACTGATTGCATCGCCTTTGTTGCCAATAAAATGGACAGCCAATCCGATCTGACACAAGGGTACGGCAAAGTCGGCATCCAGTTTCTATGAATAATAAGCAAAGATTATTTCAAAGTATTTCGCATGTGCATTCATCTGACACTCACATAAAAGTCAATAAAGAAAGTCAATGCCGTGTTGTTCTTGCCATATGAGAAGTACATATGGGAGGTATCCTGCTGGCCAATGTAACTCGTGGGCAGGCTCCAGTTGGAAATGATAACATCTTCAAGTGGCTGGATAAACACACTGGCATGATCCGTAGTCGCTGATTGGAAATTCATGCGCAGTGTATTGTTTCCCAGTTCCGTTTTGGACAATAGCTCAAGTTTCGGCTCATATGGCGTAATGATTTCCTCTTCTCTTGGCAGCCACATTATCTGCAGACGATTCTTAACCCATCGGTGATCATATAGAGGAAATCCGCACATCATAACCGTATCACAGTCCGCAGCAATGCTGACCAATCCAGTCGTATTCAACTTGGACAGTTTCAGGGGTGCTGGTCCCCGACGATCCTGGAAGTTGAACAGATAGCCGGAGTCATTCTTCACAACTGTGCCATCGTATTCGTAGAAGATTCGTCGTACATGCTGTGAAACGAAAATAACTTCATTATTTGATCTTTAAAAGTAGTTAGGTTTACCAACCAGGTAGGGAAGTCGCTGAACGTTGGTCTTTGGACGGTATGGAAAACCAATTTGGGTGGAGCTAGCCGTGTAAATGGTCACAGCGCTTATGGCCAACAAGGTGAGCAGGATCAGACTGGGGCGTCGGAACATGTTAACTAGGGGTATCTACAATGAGACCATAATGATGGAATAAAAAGGTATTAAAAATATAAATATAATTTTTTTTCTTACCACGAAACCCAAAGCCAAAATGGTTCCCAAAGCACACAAAGCCGATATAATCAAATCCGGATTAGTTGCTCTGCAAAAAAAGTAGATTTAATAACTTCTGTCCTCATGCTAATGCTCTATGAACTCACCGGCCAAAACGACCCATCATGGGTATGAGAGTCACCACGAAACAGTAAATCAAATAGCTATTGTAAAGGAAGGGAACTACTTGGAATATCTTGAGCACACCGGTCCAGGAAAAGCCGCGATCATGCAAAGTGGTCAACAGATTGACGGCCAAGGGAATGACGTAGAAGATGAGTGTCCAGGTGGGCACATAGGCGCTACGCAGTCCATAAACGGTCAATCCAATGTCCAAGATAGCCAGCACTGCAGCGTGTCCATGGAGAACCAGCTGCAGATGTTGGGCGAATCCGACCTTTTCCTGCAAGGATGTCAGTATATTATATATATTTTACACAACTTAACACCTACACTACTTACACTTCGTTGCAACTTCAGGTAGATGTAGGATGGCAAGCTCAATCCCAATAGACTCGGGCAAATATAGAGGCCAATTAGCAGGACTGGAGTGCTGAAGTAAGTGATGGATAGTCCGTACTTATCGAAAACATAGGCTACGACTATGGGCAGTCCGAGTCCCAGTACAAAAGCTATGATCTGCAGCACAAAGATCAAAATGAACCAGCAGAGAACGTGTCCTATGGACACACGGGATATGCTTGATGTACGCCAAATGGATAAGAAAATCAGGACAAGTGCCACTCCGGCCACGGAATAATTGAGAATAACGCCATTGCTCTCCGTATAGCTAATGAAGTACAGTCCCAGGACATCGAAAAAGATGGCATGTCCTGTGGCATAAGCCTAAAATATATCGATGAAATACAATGAATCCTTTAGATTTATTCATCTTACCTCTGTGTTATCCAGTTCCGTAGAATTGGCTATGGATCGCACCAGACCAAGCAAATTATCGCCCGTATTTTGTATGGATCCTCTGGGAATATTGGAGAATTGATCGTACTTGGTGTGATAGGCGAAACCATTGATAAACTTGGCCATGTCCAAACCTTCACGTAAAATTGTATCATATTTATTTAAATATTCTATTTAAATATATGCAAAATATGCTTACCAATAAGATTACCATACTTGACAAAGATAGCAAAATCAGTGTCGGAGGGCAGGATGCCTGTTTGGAAGATTTCCTCAGCCATTGTGGTAGCCAGATAGTGTGGTGCATTTTCTTTGTATTTCTACAGAAAGTTCATACATTAGTGAATGCATTCGAAAATATTAGCAAATGATAGTTACTTCTACAAGCCAAGGGCTATTAGGTCCAGTTTGGAACACTATATCACTACCGCCATTGCCAGCTGCATCCAAATTGAGAACCACCCTGAATATGATATTGTTTAGTTATTAATTTAATATATAATTAATAAATTTTTAGGCTTACTTGCAGTTTTTAGCCCATTTGTGTTGGGTAATGAAGCCATGCGAAGCTTGTAGTGGATTCTCCTCGGCTCCGTTCAGTAGAAAGACGACTGGATGCCTAATGGCTTGCTTGGTTGAGCACATCACTCGCAGGACCTCCAGGATGGCAACAACCATCTGACCAGCATCGCCAGCAGATGGACTAGTCGGCTTGGAATCGAAGTGACTGTTGACGAGCAGGTAAGTGGTACTCGTGGTATTCTTGGGACTCAGTTTGATCACAATATTCTGAACGCCCTGGTACATATTGACCATGGTCCAATGAATATAGGATCCCGAGACCTCTTGCAAATCGACTTCGATGTCGAAGTAGTCATCCAGGCAATTCTCCTGTATCTCGTTCACTAGACCCATCAGATAGTCAACAGTTTTGTTCTCATTGTTATCACTGCCAACGACTTTGGTACCGATTTCGGCTAATTTGTAAAGATTGCTTTGGGCTCGTTCGGCGATAAAGACGCCCTTGGATGCATCCTCAATGGTCAATCCTGTGGGAATGCGGTAAAAGAGTGGTAATACCACGGCCGAGAAGAGGAGTGCCCAAAACAGTAGAAAACCAGTGGCCAAATACCAGGGTCCTCGTAAGTATTGTTCCTGGTTTTTGATTTTTTTAGAGGATGCCGATCTAACGGCATCTTCGATTGGCTCATCAGAAATCTGTAGGACAAAAAGGTAAATATATTCAGGATAGTGTTGTTTTTTAAACTTCTTATTACCAGTTTGTCTTTGTCACCCATTTTATCGATCAACTTAAACAACTCAAGTTACTGCTTTGCTTAAAATCAAACTGACTTGCTTTCTCTAAACGCAAGTTCTTTTATACCCACAAAAATCATTAGATATCAGTTAGAAGTCATAAAAATTATAATGCATTTATTATCACTTGAGCAATGTTCATGTTTAGGCAAATTATGATTACTTATGAACTTTTAAAGTTCATAAAGATTGATTATAGCCGAGGTTGGCTAATAATGAACACCATTTTTTTCTGGCTGAGAATTGAATTTCATATTAATATGTTAGGGTAGGTTTTTTTTACATTCTTTTTTTATAATCTCATTTAATTCAAGTTATAGATAAGAATATATATTTTACATTTAATCTATTTAATCAAATGAAATCTTTTATTACATAATACATTTCATTCCAATAAAATACTATGAATTGAAAAATAAATATATGCTAATTGCCTCTCTTTTTTTAAACTAAGCTGTTCTGCCAAAAAATAAAACGTCTCTTTTGTCTAATAAATTGTTTCAGTATTTCAGTAAAACATTAAAAACGGCTCTCGTTAATGGGAAATAGATTTATGTTTCAATTAGTCAGTGATAACAATTCTCTATATCACTTAGGTGTATTTGGTTTTTTTTTAATATTTGGGGGTTTTACAAATTTTACGCTCCATAATCTATCCTTTTTTTTTTTTTAGTTTTTTATCTTTATTATGGTCTAATATTCTGATTTAATTGCCATGAGATGATTTTGAATATGTAGAGGTGGAGAATCATTGAACCCATAAACGCCTATCAAGATTGTAAACGATTATTGACTTCATGCGCCGCGATAAGAACCAAACTAGACCCACCACAACCCAATTGCTGTTGATTGGGTATATTGATTGGGCCTGTCTGTTTCCAAGTAGACGGAAAATACCTATTTTTGACTTTTTAAAGCTTTAAATTAAAATAAATAAAATATATAATGAGCTGACCGCTCCGCAAATAAACGCTTAGTAATAATAAATGTTGGGCGTGAAAAACAGATAAAAATGTAGTTATATATGCACCATATAATAACCTTGTTTTTACAAGTATCGAAGCGGGAACGTACTGCTTGCCACATCCCTTCTGTAGGTAAACAATTCAACTGAGAAGCTATTTCCCTTAGTCGCATCATTTTGATCTGATTATTTCGATTGAAAATCCGTATTCTCGCACTGAACAGATCTCTTTCCAAATTCTCTTATAATGGGTCCAAATATTCAAAGAGCCCACTTAGTTCTCCGTTTCGAAAAAAAAAAAAACAATAGATAGTGGCCTCTGTTTCTAGCAATATCAAATCGTACTCTGAATATGAAATTGGATTTGTTGTTCCACAAACGTAATGAGTGCTCGGTCCCATTAGACTTGTTTGTTGCACGAAAAAAAAGTTCTCTAAACATTCATATTGTTTACACATTCCATGTTTATTTGTGGTAAGCAAACTTTTGCAGCATTGATAAAGATAAAGATCAAGGTTCTCGATTGTAATTATAGTATTCGTAATGTAATAAAATTTGGTATTTGGTATCAGATTCTATACAGTTAATGGTTAACGCTTAATGACTACAATTAGTAAATCAGAAGCAATATCAATATCGTATTGGCTTAGAAGTACCAGGTCTCGTAGGTTCCAACCCATCCCTGAATGTAGGCATACGACGGAAATCGATTGATGTAGCTGCTCAGCTTTTCGATAGCAGTGATATCCTGGGTCACCCAGTGACCCCCAATGCCAATCTCTAGGGTTGGCGTGTCAAACGTTGATGTCGTCTTCTGTAAATAATCATTTAACTTTTTGTTACGTAGATATTTACTACTAGTTAGCACGCTTACTTCCACATCGATGGTAAATTCCAGAGGACTGTCGTCCAGTCCGTAGGAGAAGTAGACCATATACGGTGGTTCCGCCTGCTCTCGTATGAGAGTGTCATTGAAGGACCAGTTTAGTATCCTGGCATCGTTTTTCACATTGATGAATATTCCCATGTGCGAGGGTCCGGCCAGTGTGAAGTTGAATCTCCTCTGCGCGGAAGTCTCTAGTTCGCTAGAGTCCTGCAGGACCAGCATTGGATATTCGGTGGGTATCTCTGGCGATTCCGATGTTTCGATCCACATACTGTATTGCCGGGCTTTGTTCCATCGGTGATTGTAAAGGGGCATGCCGCAAAACATTTCCTCATCGCAAAAGTCGCTCACTTGGTGCGCCTCCCCAATGGCAGCAATGTTATCTACAATAAAAATGGAATTTAATTTGTTAATATCAAAAACCAAGCACTTTATCACAAGCTTACCTTTGGCAATACCGAAACGACGGTCCTGCGGATAAATATACAATCCAGACTCATCTATGCGCGTACTTCCATCCGCATTATGCAAGCGACGATGGGCATGCTTAAAAAGTAGTTTTTAAACGATTACAAAAAAAAAAAAGATTTAACAAAAGTTAAGCTTACAATTAAGGAGTAACGCTGTGGAGAAGTTTTTTCCTTGTAGGGAAATCCTGCGTTGGTGACAGCAATTATGATGAACAGAATGGTGATGCCCAGGAAGCACAGGACTATCGTTCTAGTCTTGCGAAAGAACATGATAAGCGGGGCCTGTTGGCAATTAAATAATAGATTTTTAGTTAAATAATTAGCAGAAAAATTAATGGTTATTCACTTACAATAAAACCGGCAAACATGAGAGAAAATAGCCAGACGAGAGCTGCTATAACCATATCCGGATTTGTCGATGAGCCCGAACGTCCTTGCATGGGCATTAGGGTCACCAGAGCGACGGTGCACAGATATGTGAAGAAGACTAAGGGCAGGATCTGGCAAACTGTGACGGCGATTGCAAACAAATAGGCTGTAAGGATGAATATTATAATAAGTACCTCAATGAACTCTAAGACAGTAATCATTATTTACCCTTGCGATGCCACTTTGTAACCAGATTGACAATTAGCGCTACAATGTCGAATAGAATGCAGAGCATTATCAAATAGGCCGATCGTATACTGAGTCCAGTCAGGGTGAGCATTATCACAATCAGGCAGATGCAGTGGGAGTGCATAAAGAGCTGGATGCGAAATCCCAGGCCCAAGGGATCCCTCTTGGTTTTCTCCAGATACAGAGCTGGCAAGATGCTCAATCCGAATACAATGGGCGCCAAGTACAGGCCAAAGATAGTCCATGATGAGGTGAACCAGGACATCGAACGATCAACACCGTCCATGAAAAGAGCCACTAGCAAGGCAAGACCAATGGCCAAAATCAGGGAGACAAACTGAATGGCAATGCTGATGGAAAACCGAAGGAGGACACCCTTCCAACTGCAACCGGAACGAAGGGACATAAAGTATATGGATATGCCGACACCCAGGAGTGCCAGCAATGTGACCACCACATTGACAATAATGCTCGTCGTCTCCGTGTAGAAGATCATGAACCAGCCCAAAAAGTCGTAAAATATATTGTGTCCCTCGGAGTGGGCCTGAAATTGCATTGTGATTAGATTTCCCCATGTGATATATCTCCTCCAGACTTACGGCCGTATCATCCAATTCCGGAGCATTGGCCAAAGCTCTAGCCAATGATAAAACATTATCACCAGTGTGCTGGAAGGAAGCGCGTGGAAAGGCATTGATCCTATTGTACTTCGTGTGATACACATAGCCATTGAAGATGTAAGCCATGTCCAGACCGGGAACACCTCCGTAGTCACGAAAGATGCGAAAGTCCGTGTCCGAGGGAATATAGCCAGCTTGAAAGAGCTCCTCGGCCAGGGTGTTGGCAAAAGGATGGGGCACATTGCGATAGTAGTTCATCAGCCACGGATGATTCGGTCCCGACTGGAAGAGAATCTCCCGGCCACCAGATCCGGCTGAGTCCAAGTTGATGAGAGCTCTGTGAAGGGTAGGATTAACGGAATTATATGATTTAATTACTACTTAATGCTTAAAGATAATGGTTACACTAACTTGCAGTTCTTGGCCCATTTGTGTTGGGTAATGAAGGCATGTGATGCCTGCAGAGGATTCTCCTCAGCTCCATTGAACAGAAAGACAATGGGATGGGCCAGTGGATCACCAGATTTGGCTATCACACGCATCACCTCCAACATGGTAACGACCATGGAACCATCATCGCCAGCTCCTGGACTTCCGGGCACCGAATCGTAGTGACTATTGATCAGCAGGTAATTCTCGTTGGTCGAGTTCTTTTCGGAGAGTTTCACCACCACATTCTGAATGCCCTGATACATGTTGACCATCTCCCAGTGCATGTAGGCTCCACTGGCCTGCTGCACATCCACTTCGATCTCCAGAAGGTCGCTCATTTCGGACTCCACTTTGGCTACCTCGGCGCGCAGGAACTCCACGGCGCTCTCCTCGTTGGCCATGCTGCCCACCACCCGCGGTCCAATCCTGGTCAGCTCAATCAGGGTGTCCTCGGCTCGCTGGGCAATAAAGGAATTGGGATGACTGGCTTCATCGCTGCGGGTCAGTGGGCGCGGCATGTGGTTCATTTGGGTGTTGACCAGCGAGAGATAGAGCACAAGCCAAAAGCCAAAGAAAGCAGGGGCGTAATACCACTGCAGCTTCTTGGGCACCTCGAAGTCCACATCGATGTGATATTTGGAATTGAACTGGATGTAAAAGGTAATCAATGAAATCGTTAATAATAATAGTCAAATATTTCCGCTACTAAATGCAATTTCAATTTGAGGTGAATAAGTTTTAAGATTATCCAATAATAGCTAAGCTTATTAGCCAAACAATATCTAATCTTCGTCTGGCAGCTGCCTGTCTAGCCGAATACCACAATTCATGGCTAGCTTCTAGTTCTTTGGGCCAATTTTAAGATCTGGAACAATCCGCGTACGTCTATGCAAACCGAATCGAGTGTCGTTACTGATGCCGAAATTGACGGAGAATTGGCGAGGGTATCAGCTGGTACATAAACATTTATTGCCTTGCAATCCAATCCGTCTTAATCGATAAGACTCTTAATTTTCCCTTCTGATTTCCCAAGTAAACAATGCTCGACATTGAGAAATCGTGCTTCGTCGCGTGTTAAATTCATGATTCACGGGCGTGTGGTCACTTGGAGATTGTGAAGGACCATAAAGCCGCCGAAGTCGGTGTCATAAAGGCGATAACGCCCCAATAAATAGGTAACAGCACCTTTTATCGCTCTGACATGCTAAGAAATTTGCAACATTCGCTATACTGCGGCCTTTTTGAAGTAAGTCATGTTTTAATCGGTCTCCTATCTTTATTGCCTTTTATTTATAATTATTTTTTGTAATTCTTTGACTCTACTTTGTACATTGTGTCCTGGCAACTAACAATGTTTAAGTGCACTTCAAAAATCTGCATTAATTCATTTAAATTCTTTGATTTCAGTTGCTTAAATTTACATTTTTCGCAATTGTTTCGATTTTACTTTTTATTTGATTATGGATTGTACTGGTGTCCTGGCAACTAACAATGTTTTAGAGCATTTCACAAAACTGTATAGTCTTAGTGTGCATAAAATTATTTAAATTCCTTGATGGCAGGTGCTTTAATTCACATTTTGGGCATGTTTTCGATTAGATTAATGTCATAAACTTGCAGGTGTTCAAATATGAATAAAAGGTGTTTCAAAATATCTTCTAAGACACTTTCTTTGTACATTTTCACTATCCTTACATTGCCTTTCATTAATTTTCATTTAAATATTTCACCATAATCACTTGTCATACGTACACTCATTTTTTCACACTTATTTATAGCACTGTTTTTTTGTATATCACAGTTGTTATATTTTATTATTATTATCCTTCGAAAGGACTGCAGAAAACTTTAACACTGCCGGACCGATACGCTTTTTTAATCCTTTGGTTCTCCCGCAACCGGGGACCTCAACCTTCGAGTGCCAATTGAGGTACCAGTCGCTCCGGTCCCCTAAAGATATATGAGGCCCAGCGGCATTGAAAGTCTGGGGAATTTGCCAGCGATTGAAAAATATCGGTAGTAATGGTGATTCTTTGATATCGGAGCAGCTCCACGATAAACTGGTAGTTGTTCTGGGAAAAAATTGGCGAGTATTTTATTAGATTTCGATGAGCTACATGGGGGCTCCGGCAATTAGCTAACCGATTTTTATCTTTATTGCGAATGGAGCTTGTCCAGTTGTATCGTAAAGGGTGTGCAGATACCAAATTTTAAGATACTCGGTTCGGCGGCACTGGCGAATTGGAAGTTAAACGATGTCCATAAAGTTTTGGATAGCGAAACCTAATGAGTATATCGTATTATTGCCGTAATCCCGAGATGTGACTCTTCGCTGGCGTTACCTCTGACTGACTGGCATTAGATAGCTCAGCTCCCGGGTACACCCAGATAGATACCCATTGGCAATCCGAATTCCAGCCCCACTTGTTTCGCCTCTTTTTTTTTTTACAGAGTTTACTAATTAATTTGTGCCCGGCAGTTGTACGATTGTCGCTGATTTCATTCCATTTTCGTTTATGTGTCATTCCACCTTTGTCTCTGCTGTCGATTCTGTCTCGCTTTTGCCCGTAGAGCAGCAGGTCCTCTCTTCAGGGTTTTGGGTTCCGCTGATTTCGCTTGATTAACAGATTGTTTACGTATTTGAATTGCTTTCGCATGTATTTCAGATTCACCTGTCTATTGAATTGTCGTTGCAGGTTGTTCCGCCCGAGTGGATTCGATAGCTGGGAAACTGGCGGGTGGCTATCAAATTATGTCAATCGTTTTCTCGCTCGACTGAACGAAGAATTCAGATACCTACATGTATCTACAGTTTCGAATGTATCTAAACACCCACGAATTTCAAAAAGAAACTTTGGAAATTTCCCCAAGGCAGCATTTTCAAATGAGTATTAAAGTTGAAATGTGAAAGTTATTTAATTATTAATTACATTCTCATACGCCCAAGTTGTTCAAAGGTATAAACACAATGTGGTAAAATGGCTTTAAATTCCATTACTGCTGGTTTCTAGGTACAATATGATAGTGGCAATTAAACTTGTAAACACCCAATTAGTCGCTGACAAGGTAATAAAAACGGTTCAATAAACTAATACGAATTCCAGTTGTTGTTATGTCCCTTATCAAACCGAAAATAAGTTCAAAAGTTGTTCGCGTGTAATTTCTCATTGTTAAGATAATAAAACATTACAGTAAGTCTTGTATGTGGAACATACATATATTGATAGCAATAACTAATCAAAATAGTTTTACCCAAAAAATCCAAACTGACCGCATCACCTAACTCCCAGCACGTATTCCATAATCTTTTGGAAATCCAACTTAATTATAATGTGTATTTTCCAACAGTTTAGATTGCTAGTGTTTCCCCATAACAAGTTTCCAGGAAACTTGAGTGGTAACATTTCCTTGCTATCAATAACGTGCTGCAACCTAATTCCTATCAATAATACTCATATCTGTGAATTTTTTTTTTTTTTTTTTTTTGTGTAATTTCAAATTGCTTAGATTACATAGCCGCGATTCTTATCCATGGAGTAAATATAAACAAATTTGGCAACGAAAGCAAACGATTTTTTTGCCGACTAAGGGGGAATTCGTCTCAAGTGTCGTTTGTCTGGCAAATCCTTATCTCTCCAATGCACTGTCACTTTTCGCAACTCCAAATTGGGTTCGAGGAATCCGTAAAATCTCAGGCATCTGCTACTAATACCCACTAAACGCCTGCACTTAATCTCGATTGCTGGCAATTACGAATGTAATCGCTATCCGCATACGGATGAAACAGGCATACACCCCACCTGCCCCCCTTTAGTCAGTTGTACCTGTCAAATTAAGTGATTAGGTGTCCGCCACTGATAACTCGATACTTGTGATAAGCCCGTAGGCTCTTGAGCTCTGAGCACTGAAATCCGCAAGCAAATCCCGCTCGTATAAAATTGCCAGTGGCATTGTCCGGCGTTTTAGTTTGCCTCCGTTCGGCAAGCGGTTCCATTACGGTGGTACGGTTACCAGAGGATTCCGTATTTATAACTAATCACAAATCTGTAATCAGGCCATAAGCAACGGTAGTTACAAGTGAGTCGAAGAGAACAAACGAAAGGACACGTGGTGACCTCAATCTACGAACAGAGAAAGGGGTGGTTCCCAGAAGAATTCAATATTCTCAAGAGTGATCAATAGCAGGAAAATTCCCATTCTTGGTGACCCCTTATTTTTGACCAAAGAAAGTTATAGTACGGTAGAACGCTCACCATGGATTTCGATTTCGCTGGCGGGAGTTTGGATTGTTTTCATCAAACATCAGGCGACAAACGCGAGTGCGAGCGAACCGAAAAGAAAGAGAGTAGCCCCTGGTGACCCCAATCTCCTGTCGTCGAAAGAGAGGACCGTGCCAGAGAGTTCTGTCGCCAAGTGAGCAGCGCAGTGCAGCAGCCGCAGCCGCAGACGAACGCCAACCGTCGAAGGGGACAGTCGTACTCCCCGCCACCAATCAGCTGATCCTCAGCGGCCAAGAAGCGAGCGCTTTTCCAATCGGACTCGCTTTCATCTCGCCCACTAGTTTCAGTTTATTTTCGGTCATACATATGTGCTAATAAGACGCCGCGAGTGCCAACTAATTGTGACGGCAATTCTACAGTGCAAGTGATCGAAAGATTCTTGCAGCGGGCCAAAAGGTAACAACAACAGTTGCCAGGCTTCTTTGCAGTGGAGACCAGCATTTTTGCCTCTCCATCTTCTGTGGCCTTTCTTTCAACAAACAACCGCAAGTGCAGCCGCAACTTCCTTTCTTCAGCAGGTTATTGACTCAAGCCCTTGCAGCGTGTCGCGCGTTCTATGTGTGTTTACGAGTATGTTTGAATGCCGTCTGCATCTGCATTTGTAAATGTATCTGTATCCGCATTTGTATCCATATCTGTGCTGTTGATTGTTTTCGTCCCAACTTCTTTTATTTTTTATTTTTCCAATGCGTCTGCCTGAGTTTAGTCCAAACAAATGCGGTTCTTGTCGCGAGTTGTTGTTGATTCTTTACTGTGGTTTTGGATTGTAAGTGGAAGTTTGAGTGACTAAAAGAAAAAGTTAGTTCGTCTCTCAGAAGATCACTTTCTTACTAAGAACAACCTTTCGTTTCTATCTTTAATCTCAAATTGTGATTATATATTGCAAGACTGCCACTAAGTTTGTAAAATAAGTAATATTACCTAAGGTCTGTAGGTATTAACTAGGTATCCAATAGTCCGGAGAACTCTTATTTGTTTGTTGCTTTAGCCGGCTTTTCGTTCCCGCTGTTGTGTTGTCACAGTTGATTGCCGACGCCTCTGCAACGCAGGTTTTGTTTTGGATTCTCCACTTCTTTCAATTTCCCCCATTCAAATTGTCTTTAAATAGTTCTACATTCCACCTCACCCCACATTTTTTTTTTTTTTGAATATTAAGTGGGTGTGGCTGCCGCATAGAGAGTTTCCTCTGTTTGTTGTTGTGGCAAGTGATTAGTTCAATCGATAAGCGTTTCGAAGGGGTGAAGTACGCGAGCAGATTACTTTTGCGCATCCCATTTGGTTTTTTACTTGCCTCACTTTTAATCGCCGAGAAGTTGCCTTCGCGCTCTTCTTCTTGCCGCCGGCGCGGGTCACCTAGAAGTCAGTGGAAAATGGGTCGATGTTGCACTGTAATCCCAATGGCATTTTGCATTCAGTTGCGGAATACCGAGTAAATAAAAAACATTTCGCTTAATTGCCTCAGTAGCCAGTCGTTTTTCTAGACCCACCCCCCAACCAACCAACCCAGTGGTTCTATTCGTTTTTAGGCCACACTCGCCGTCAGTTTTTATTTTAGTGGACATTCATCTCGGAAAATGCGATACTTGAAAAGTTTAGTGGGCCATTTCAAATGATGATCGCACATTTGTCATCTTTTGTGTATAAGTATAAGGAATATACTTCACAAGACTAAAGTAAAGAAGATTCGAATTTGTATTGATGAAAAATTTATAAAAATCACCTCTTTTTATTCAACAACCATAGTGTATTTTCACTGCGGCACAGTCAAACAAATAGAAATTTGTTATTAAATATTTCCCACACAAAAACTCAGCCGCATCACATGTGTGAATATTAAACGATATAATATATGTATGTAGTATAGCCCCAGTTGGCTATAAATAAGCATGAAATACCGCTCGAAAAATTACAAAATGTGTCTCGGATTTGCTCAGAATGCCTATGCTTTATTCGCCCAAATTGTTAGATTCCCAAAATGCCGAATATAAATATGGACTCATTGTTTATTTGTTTGAAGCTGCATTATTTCAATGTCGTTGGCTAATTTGCGCCCGTCGATACTTTTCAGTTAAATAGCGATCTTTTATTTCATTTATTTTTGTTTTTGTGCGCCAAATGGTGAACACATGTTTTCCGGTCCGAAATTTGGTACGGATTGTATCTATGCGCAATAGAAAAGATAGAAAGTAAGAGTATCTGCTCCACGCCAACATTTTTTTTTTAATATAAATTACAAAAGCTTTTGATCACTTTCGATTCTGTAGCCTACTTCATTTCCTGCCCACTTGACACTTCGAATAGCCGATAAGTATTATCTATGGCAGATGCTTTGACTAATCACTGCCTTGATTCGATAATGTGGAGTATTCACGAGACAAGAACCTCATTCATGTTTCGAGGTTTGTGCTCTTGTGCTATCAACATAAATATTTCCTGATTGATTTCAATGGAATATTGAACGGGTGGAGTCCGTTCCTCTGCTGACAGCTTAAAGTTGATCGCACTGGCTTATCACGACCCCTAATTATTTAATCGATGCTCAATGCTCAAGTGGCTGTATTAACTTAACCCTTTCCCCATCGCCAGAGAAATTGTACCGATTAGCCGTGGTGACGCGACGCATATCTGCAGAGCTTTATCAGTCGAATGCGTCACAATTGAAATTCAACAATTGAACTTAATTAGTGGGATGGTTACTGACTCCGAACACTCTTAATATTTATTTCGGTGACCAATGAAGTGAATATGTTTATCTCCCCTTTTTAGGCCACAATGAAATCAAAGTACGAAAACATGAAGATCATCTACAATCGCAGCAAGATCGGCTGGTACTGGGCTCCGTTGTTCGTATCATGCTGGTTTCTGCTCTTCTATCTGGTGGTAATACCCAGCTTCCATCGCATGCCGCAGCTAAAGACGCTCGAGGATGAGCGCCAGCAGCCGGGTCAGTTCATCGGGGAGCGGGCGGAGAACACCCTTCTGAGGCTTTCCAAGATTGGACCCAAGGTCGTGGGCAGTGCGGCCAACGAACAGGTGGCTGTTCAGTTTCTTCTCAGCGAGATAGGTGACATCATCGACGATGCTCGAACGGATCTCTACGATATCGAGAAGGATGTTCAGGTTGCCTCCGGTAACTATCTTCTCTGGTCCATGGTCAATGTCTATCAGAGCATTCAGAATGTGGTGGTCAAGCTATCGCCGAAGAATGCAACCAGTGAAGCTGCTCTTTTGATCAATTCCCACTTCGATTCGGTGCCGGGAAGCTCGGGTGCCGGAGACGCCGGAATGATGTGCGTGATTATGTTGGAAGTTCTCCGGGTTATCACGAAATACGAGACCCCACTAACCTACTCGGTTGTATTCCTCTTCAACGGAGCCGAGGAGAATCCACTGCAGGGCAGCCATGCATTCATCACCCAACATCCTTGGGCCCAAAACATTAGGTATGTGTAGTCCTTAAATACAATTTACGATATTAACTAAACAAACTATATTATTTTTTAGAGCGGTCATTAATTTGGACTCGGCTGGCAGTGGAGGACGAGAAATTCTATTTCAATCCGGACCCGATCATCCTTGGCTCATGAAGGTAAATTTCCCATTAGTTTTTACATTTTGGAATTTAGTTAATCTTGTTCATATCTTTTAAGTACTATGGCAAAAACATAGTTCATCCGTTTGCCTCCACTATCGGTGAGGAATTGTTCCAAAATGGCTTTGTTCCCTCAGAGACCGATTATCGCGTGTTCCGTGACTACGGCCATATACCCGGTAATATAAAGTGAAGTACAAAAATGCGCCTAATCATTAAGACTTTCGGTTTGGCAGGTCTCGATATGGCACAGACTTTGAATGGCTATGTATACCATACCAAATATGATCGCTTTAATCTCATCCCGCGGCGAACTTACCAATTGACTGGTGAAAATATTTTGGCTCTGGTCAAGGCCCTGGCCAACGCAGAAGAACTGGAGAATCCATCGGTGGGTTCTTCGAAAAATTTGTGTAAAAAAAGTATAGTTTTTAATAAGAAATCTACCAACTTTAGAAATACGCCGAGGGACACATGATATTCTTCGACATGATGGGCTGGTTCTTTGTCTATTATCCGGAGACCACGGGCATTATCATCAACATTACCGTGTGTGTCCTGGTCTGCGTCACCATCGTATTGTACATCTGGATGATGTCCAGCAGTACGGGCATGTTCCGACGACGAATCTGGGCAAAGTTTGGCATTCTGGCCGCTCTCCAGTTGGCTGGAGTTGCTCTGGGCATTGGTCTGGTCATATCGATAGCCCTGTTCCTGGACGCGGTGAATCTACCGATGTCCTGGTTTTCGCAAAACTGGATGCTCTTCGGCTTGTACTTCTGCCCCATGATTTTTGGTATGGGCATTGTGCCAGCTATTTACTTTAGTCGCACTAAAGAGGTGAGTTTGAGATATTGTTAATGTAACTTAATAAATATCATAATTTAACTAAATCCTTTTCAGCATGGTTTACCCCTGGGCTATGGCATTCAACTATTGATGCATTCGCATTGCCTGATCTTGACCATTATCACCGCCATAATGGTGAGCTATAGTATTCGTTCCGCCTTTGTCATAATGCTCTGCATCGGCTTCTACACTCTGTCCGTGCTGATCAATTTGGTAACTAAGGCACACAAAACAAGTAAGACCGATCCCCTTTATAATTAATTAATTAATTAATAAATAATTATTAATTATCTTTCAGATTTCCTGTGGCTCATACCGCACTGCATTTGCCAGGTGCTGCCATTCATGTTCTATACTTACTGCTGCTATGCCTTCTATGTGGTTTTTGTGCCCATGCAGGGACGCGAGTGTAATACAAATCCGGAGATTCTAATGGGTTTCTTTACGGCGCTAATGGTTCTACTATTTGCACCCTTTCTGGTGCCCTTGTTCTGTCTGTTCCGCAAGTCCAAGACAATTATCTCAATGTTTGGCATCTGCACGATAGTGTTTATCATATTTGCCGCAACACCGATTGCCTTTCCTTACGCCGAGAAGACGGCGCCCCAAAGATTCTTCGCTGTGGTATGTCCTTTATTTTTTTAGATTTTTACTTTATAGTTCCTAAGTATTTTATTCTCTTACAGCACACAGCAAGAACCTTCCACAATGGCGATCCAGCGAGCACAGTGAGTCATAAGGACTCGGGATACTTTGTCCTTCCGGTCGATCGACGTCCTCACACCGTGGATGATATTCTCTTTGAAAACACAAACTTTACAAAGTCAGAACGTATTGATTGTGACTCGGAGCTCATGTGCGGATTTCCCATTTACAGCTCACGCTGGTTAAATGCAGTGTAAGTTGTAAAAACATCAATCAACTTACCTTTACTCATCGTTTTATTTGTTTTCAGTGATAACAGCTATTTTGTTCCTGGTCCCGAGCCAAATAGGGAATATATTCCCACTCTGACTATTTTGGAAAAATCGAGTAATTCAGATACAAATATTAGGTTTGATCTTGAGATCTCAGGACCGGATCACACGAGCATATTCATTCTGCCCTTAAACGATAGCAAATTGGTGGATTGGTCCTTCATTAGGGATCCGCTGGATGGAAATGTAAAGCCACCATACTACGTGTACTGGTCATATGCATTAGATCCCAAACCCTTGCAGTTTTCACTGGAATTCGAGGTAATAATATTAATTAAATATTATACTTTAGAGGGGTAGTTAACTCACTACTTATTTCCAGCACGAAGATCCAAATTGGTCGGGAGGCACTTTCAAAATAGCCCTAATGGGTCATCGAATACACGATGACATGTATATTACGGAGGATTTCCGTGAGTTCCTGGCCACGTTTCCGCCGTGGGCGCATGTTAGCTCCTGGCTGGGATCCTACAATAGTTGGCAGCTTTAAGTGTAGACTCAAAGTTCCTTCACGAACTCAACTCAATCCCATTTTTGCCATGACACCTCAGCTACTCTTAATTCTGGTACTGTTGATGGAGTGTACCAATTTTACCTAATCCAACGAACAAAGTGTCGATAAGCATGGCACGTCCTAAATTGTATTAGTATTTACGATTAGAACACTGTAGTTACTACTTTGTAATTTTATTAAAATATACTATAAATTATTTATTAAGATACGCCAACTTTGGAGTCTATATTCTCATCGCCGCCTAAACAATCCAGCTCTCGAGGGCCGAGAACCAATCGGTGGTATATGTCCAATCGGGGAAGGTTGCGAGGAATTCCTTGTATTCCTCGGTGTAGTACTCTGGATGGTATTGGAAGTGCTCGGATACGACCAGCTTCATGTAGGGTCCGTCTGTGTTGCCCTCCTCGTGCTCGAGCTCCACCCAAAAGTTGAGCGGCTCCTCGGTTTGGGAGTATATGGCATAGATCAGATAGGGAGGTGTGTGCTTCTCCACCAAAGGTGTATGATCGAAGGACCAATCTGTCACCTTGACATTGTCAAGCGGATCTATGTACATCATAACGCGATCGCTGGCCCTCAGGTTGTACTCATATCGTACCTTGTTGCCATCCAGAGATTGTTTAGACAGCTGGGTAAGGTTTATGTTCATTGGAATCACAGGTGGCGAGCTGTAGATCCAACGAGCAGAGTCTCTGTGATGCAAGCAGAAAAAAGTTTAGATACCAACTAAGGTCAGGTTACGGTCTCTAACATACTTCCATTCTATCCAGCGACCACTATACAATGGAAGTCCACAGTACGGTTCTGCGGCACAGGTGGCTGCCGTCCAGCTTTCCGGCTCGGCGTTCTTGAAAGTTGTGTCATCCAATTCATGGAGTCGTGTATCCACAGGTTGAATATAATAACCCGAGTCCTGCTTACTTGTACCATCCAAATTGTGGAATGTTCGTTGTGTGTGCTGAAGGATAAATTAAGGGATAAGCTATACAAATATATGGTTAAATATATTTAAGAACCTACCAGCACATAGTAACGCTGAGGAGCCAATTGCTTCACAAATGGAAAACCGGCGGATGTGCAGGCCAAGATGATGAAAATAATTGTGATCACACCAAACGATGAGAATATAATCTTGGGCTTTCGGAACTTGTGCATAATGGGAATCTGCAAGCATATGCTTAGAAAATCTTGAAACAAAAATTGATTGATTGTATCAACTTACAACAAAACCAGCATAGTTTATTGCGGTTGCAATGATAAAGACAGATATCATTATATCGGGACTACTTTCGGGTCCATCGCGACCCTCCATGGGAACAAAGGTGACAAGGGTCGCATAGCAGATGTATGTGTAAAAGAAGAAGGGCAGCACTTGGAACAACAGGTGAACTGTGACGAAGTAGCTCTCTAAATTGAAAGAATAAATGCTTTAAATATCATACAAATATTCTCAAGATAAATACTCACTCTTCAGGGTGAGTTTCAGTACTATTTGCACCAGAACGGAAATCGCGTAGAAGAAGATGCCCACCATGGGGAAGTAGCTGGAGCGAATGCCCATGATGGTCATGATGATACAGAGCAGCGCAAGAAGGATGCACTGGGCGTGCATGAAGCAGGCGATGGTCTGATCCAACTTCATGTTCGTTTTCCTCTTCGTGAATCCGATATAAGTGGCCGGAAGTATGCCAAAGGCGAAGAACAAGGTGCAGAAGTACAGCCCAAAGGCCATCCATTTTCCGTAGTACCAGGATTCGGCTAGACCCACACCTTGCATAAAAACGGCCACCAAGAGAGTTAAGCCGCAGGCCACGAACAGAGTTCCCGCTTGAACCAGGAAGATGATGGCGAATCTCAAAACCACCGCTTTCGGAGCATCTGCACCATTGTCCAATGTCATGATGTACACCGAGGTGCCAATGCAAATAAAGGCCGCCACAGAAACCACCACATTGATGGCTATGCTCACCGATTCCGTATAGGTCATCATGAACCAGCCTAAGAAATCATAGTACACGGTGTGTCCCTTCTCATACGCAGTGGTGTTATCCAATTCTGGAGCATTGGCCAGAGCCCAAATCAGGGGCAATACGTTCTCGCCGGTCGACTGGTATGTACCATATTCGACGTTTTTAAAGTTATCAAACTCGGTGTGGTACACATATCCATTCATCACACTGGCCATATCCAGGCCAGGAACTCCTCCGTAATCGCGGAAGATGCGGAAGTCGGTGTCCGAGGGAATAAAGTTATGCTGGAACAGCTCTTCGGCTAAGGTCTGAGCATATGGATGCGGCACACTTGCTTGATAATATTTGGCCAACCACGGGTGATTGGGTCCCGTTTGGAAGAGCACCTCACGGCCACCAGCTCCGGTCGAATCCAGGTTTACCAAGGCTCTGACATTGGTGGAAAGGAAATGAATGATTTCGATTTTTAACTTTTGCACGGTACACCACTTACTTGCAATTCTTGGACCATTTGTGTTGTGTGATAAATCCGTGGGAACCCAGCATACAAGCCTCCTCGGCTCCATTAAATAGGAAAACCACGGGATGGGTTAGCGTTCTTTCGGAGCGTGAGATTACGCGCAGGGTTTCCAGCATAACAACCACCATGACGCCATCATCTCCAGCAGCCGGCGTTTGGACCTCCGAATCGTAGTGGGAGTTGACCAGCAGATAGTTCTCGTTGTCTGAACTCTTCTGCGATATTTTCACTACCACATTAGAGAGATTTGTGTAGGAAATGGTCATGCCCCACAAATGGAAGGCACCCGAAGAGTACTGCGTGTCCACTTCAATGTCATAGAGATCCAATCGGGCTTCGTCCTTGATCTTCTGGATCTCTCGCAGCAGGAAATTGATCGTATGCACTTCGTTGTTGATGGAGCCACTCATCTTATTGCCGATCGCCGAGTACTCGGCCAACTGGCGCATCGCCCGCTCGCCGATAAACTTATCCGGATGCAGTGCCTCCTCACTCTGGTACAGCATCTTTGGGTAGCTGTAAAAACTGGGCAGTACGGCGGCATAGAACAGAGCAAAGGCGGCAGCCGCGTAAATGGGTGCTCCGAACCAAGGCCATTTCTTATCCCTGGACTTGCCGCCATCCTTCTCCTCTGTAATGTCAACGGTTGAGAAAGACATCTGGAATATGAAATCCGAAAGTTATAGGTCGTAAGAAATAGAGGTTCCACACAAAAAACTTTTTAAGGGAAATCTATGCAAACCAAATTGTAAGAAAACGTTGCATACTTTTTGGCCCCAAATAAAAACGATATTCGCTTTTACGATATAGGGATCGGGAATAATTTACAATTATCTCATGCTATATGAGTGGTTGCCAAATCGAAGTCTCCATCGATTGGAAGCCATAAAAGTTTTGAAATTATCATAAATTGCTCCAATTGGAGAGTGTAGAAAGGTCGTAAAGAAATTAGTACCCTACAAAGCAATTAGGTTTATGGTCTCCAAAATTTAAAATACCAAAAAACAGCAAACGATAACCAGACCGGGTCCTATTTTATGGCCGATATAAACTTTCTTATCGCCTATGGATACTCGTTTGAGAGCGCAGGAAACTAGGCTCTTTTGTTCGGCATATTATATCACTTCGTAACGAATCCATTGATTTTTGCAAGCCTATCACATTTTCAAAAGCAATTCTTAGATTTTAAAGGAACACAATCACTTTGGTGAAATATGGCAAGGCATATAGGCACTAACCTTCAGATCACACGCGACTCGTACCGGAATCACCAACTATGAAATACAACCGTACCAGGGCCCAGCCGTTGGGCAACTAAGAAGCTCCAGGCTGGTTCCCAAGAATTAAGTAGGGCCCAGCTCCGGTGCGTTAGATTTCTTATCGCGTCCATGGCAGCGATAATAATTAAATATTATGATTATAATCGTCGATTTCGGCGCATAAAACGATTACATCCAGCGATAGGCGATACCAGAAGCATTTTCTCTTTATAACTTTTTTATGGAACCGTTGTTAACGCGATTAGGACTCACGTTCGGCGGAGATCTTTCGGTGGGGTCCAAAATCTAAAAAAATCTACATAAAACGTACATAAAATAATTTAGATTTGCTTGCTCTCTTTAATTTGGGGAAGTACGGACCGTGTTATCGAATCACATAAATTAACAACGTGTAAGTTAGATAAGAACACAAATTAAATAGAATTATACATTTAATAGTAGTTCAACACATTTTCTTGTACAATTTAGGTAACATTAATAACTAAGTAATAATTAAAGACAATGCAACAAGTGGCATTAAAATTCATGAATTAAATGACTTGGTGGTAAACCACCCCACAGACCCAAAATAAATTTAAACCATTTTTTTGGTGCTGTATATTAGATTTTTGGCTCAGATAAGAATACCTGTCTGGCACTGGTTGTTTCTTATTGCCTTAGGTTTTTTTTTTATAGCGGGACTAAATACTAATAAATATGTCTAAGCTGGACGTACTATAGGACAGCTCATGATTTACTACTGTGAACATTACAGGCTAAACGAAAATTTTGGTCACACGTTTATTAAATTTGTGTTTACCTCAATGATAATCATTCGGAAATGTTCAACTATTCATGCTGATAAGCATTCGGACATATTAAATTATCAAATCCTAATCTGGCAATCTAAAATCAGTCTGCATCACACTTTCCGTGAATGGACATTATGAAAAATACTCTATTTTTTTGGGGGCGATGTGCGATTTCGCCATTTATATTTTTGCGTGGGACACAAGTTGGCTAAACTCTGGACCATAAATTCTAAATCTATGGCCGATTATTTCCCGACGAGGCCATAAAATTCGAGTTAATACCAATTTTGGACATTCATTTTACGGACACCGAAAGTACATACACTCTTCTTGGTAGAACAGTCCTCATTTCTACATTCATATCATGTAGAAAATACATTCTACGTTTAGGAATTATGTAACTTTCAATTGGCGATATACAATCGCAACACTTTGATATCGGCCGCATAGCTTAGGGGATTAGTTATTATTAATTATTGATAAATGAACAGCCCAATATAACTGACGCTTATCAATGATTATGGTTTTTCATATCTCAAGAACAAAGTTCTTACGATATTTATTTTACGAAGGTACAAAAATGTATACATTAGATAGCTTCTCTAGAAGATCCGGCTCTCGAATGAAGCTGGCCAGGGTGTGGCATCCACATAATGGGGGAAACTGTCGAGGAACTTCTTAAAGTCAGGCGTTATTAGTTCCTTGTGATGGTTCCAATGGCCTCCGAGCCCAAGTTCCAGAGTAGAAGAGTTCCAATTTCCGTTGGGTTTCTGGTCGATGTGGAAAATATATGTATAGACAAATTACTTTTGCGAGTTTTCCATAACCTACCTCTAGTTCTAGCCAGAATTTAAGTGGATCTCCATTGACACCCCACGAGAAGTAGATGAAGTAAGGTGGCTCAAAGCTCAGACGTAAGGGTGCCTGTAGTTGTTGAGATATTAACATTGAATTCAGACTTATGTGACTTTAATAATTACCTGATGGAAGGACCAGTCCATCATCTTTGCTCCGTTCAAGGGCTGTATAAAGAGGGCCATGTGATTGGGTCCACTTAGCTGCATTTCATAGCGAATTTTGGTGGGCGACACTGTATTCTTGGAGAGCAATAAAACGGTTGGCACATTCTCGCCAAGAACAGGTTCCGATGCGGGTATCCATAAACTGTTCTTTCTATAAGGACTCAAATGTATTAGTTTACTAATTCATACTAACTTTTTGAGTTGGAAACTAACCTGGTCTTGTGCCAACGCTGATTATATAGGGGCAATCCGCAATTAATTTCCTTATCGCAATCGGATCCAATTCTTTGGGCCAGTGTCATGTTGATAACAGCATCTTAAAAGGCCAAAAAAAATTCCATGAATTAACCTTTCAATATAATTAGTCCACCTTACTTTTCACGGTGTAAGTGCGTCTGTCCTGGGGCATAATGAAGTAACCAGATTCCTGACGGCGCACTTTGTTTTGAGCGTCGTGGAAGGTACGCTTGGTGTGCTAAAAAAAGGAAATCCTTTTTACTTATCAATACAATATAACTTTGTAGTTTCTTACCAGGACAGCGAAACGCTGGACATTCGTTTCTGGGCGATAGGGGAATCCAATTGGTGTCATTGCAATAATGAAGCACAATAACGTGATGCCCATCAGGCCGCAGATGATGGTCTTCGATTTGTTGAACAACTGCAGAACAGGGATAATGAAACCGCAGCAGAGGAAGCCCACAGCGACACTGAAAACAGCCACCGCCAAATCCGGATTAAGGTTCTCTCCAAAACGACCAAACATTGGAATGAACGTGGTGAAGAATCCGTGCGAGAAATATGCAAAGAATACAAATGGTGGCACAGTGCAAACAATGTGCGGAATGACCCATGCGACATCTATTGGGAATAAAAAGACATATTAAAAATCAAACTAAGCATACTCTTATAAATACAACTCACCTTTGGTGTGCAGTTTGGTGGCAATATTAATGATCAAGCCCACTGTATAGAACAAGCAACTGAGCATCAAAACAAAAACAGAGCGAATTCCACAGATGGTGAAGATCAGGGTGAGAACAGATAAAAGTAGGCAGTGGCAGTGCAGCAAAAGCTGAACCCGCTGACCAATGGGAAGCTTATCCTGAAAAAAGATTTAGCTTTAGTCAACCAATAAATCATACCAAACTATACATACACGCTTGGTCCAGTGGAAGTACAAGGCAGGCACTATGGCCAAACCGAAGAAGAAAGTGGTGAAGTAGAGACCCAGGATGAGCCAGGAGTTCGAGAACCACGACAGAGGCAAATGCACCGCATCCATGAACAGACCGAGCAAAACTGGCAGGATGGCTCCCACAACAACAGATAGAATCTGTACGAGGAGTGTGTGCCCCACCTTCTTGAGGATCTTTTCGAGCTTTATGCCCGAGTTGACCGACATCAGCTTAAAAGCGTAGCCACAAATCCCGATGGATACCAAGGAGACGATGACGTTCAAGATAACGCCTTCGGTTTCGGTGTAGAAAACCAGAAACCAACCCATAACATCGAAATAGATGGTGTGACCTTTGGCGTATTTCTGAAAAAAGAAAAAGGCAATTAGTAATTTATCATTAAGATCTGTATCAGCCATGTTACCGCTGAATTCTCAATCTCCGGAGAGTTTGCAATCTGTCGGACCAAAGCAAGCAGATTATCGCCAGTATGCTGGAAACTACCCCTGGGAAAGATCTCTGCCTTGTCGTGTCGCGTGTGGTAGACAAATCCGTTGTAGGTGTAGGCCATATCCAAGCCGGGAACCGATCCATGGTCACGGAAAATGCGGAAGTCCGTGTCAGAGGGAATGAAATTGTGCTGGAACAGCTCCTCGCCCATTGTAGAAGCATACGGGTGCTTGATGGCACGTCGGTAGTTCTTCATTAGCCAGGGATGATTGGGTCCCGATTGGAAGAGGATCTCTCGACCGCCATTTCCGCAGGAATCGAGATTGATAAGGGCTCTGTAAAGGATAAATGAAAGTATAAGATAAATTCGACAAAATTTAAAGCACTCATTTGACCTACTTGCAATATTTGGCCCACTTGTGCTGGGTGATGAAGGCATGCGAGGCCTGAAGGGGATTTTCCTCGGCACCATTGAACAGGAATACCACAGGGTTCTTTAGTGGCTTATCGGACTTGGCCAGCACACGGAGTACCTCCATCATAGTGGCCACCATGGAACCATCATCACCAGCACCAGGTCCCGCCGGCACGGAATCATAGTGACTGTTTACCAGAAGATAAGTAGTGCTGTTCGTGTTCTTGGGACTGATCTTAACGACAATATTCTGAATGCTCTGGTACATATTGACCATGGACCAGTGAACATAGCTACCGGATGCCACCTGAACATCCACTTCAATATCGTTGGCAGTGCCGGATCGAATTTTTTGCATCTTCTGGGAGAGCATCTTCAAAGCGGCCATCTCATTCTGTCGACTGCCCACCACTCGGGGTCCCAGGCTCACTAGCTCCCGTAGATTTTTCTCTGCGCGCTCGGCGATGAACTGGTCGGGATGCGTTTCCTCATCCTGAATGGTCAGTGGGCGGGGAAGGCGGTGGCAGGCGGGTATCGAGATGGTCACATAGAGCAGCAGCCAGAATCCAAAGAAGGCGGGTGCCCAGAACCACTTAATCTTGTTTCCCTGGACGAATGCTCGCTCACAGCCATTGGGCTGAGCCTGAAATGAAGCGGATAAAGATTAATTCAATTAAATTCAAACAACTTAATATGCCTGCAATGTCAGTATTGGCTTTAGGTCACTTATCTTATACGGGACTTCCGAAAACTAGGCATGTACATACATATTGTATATCTTTTAATCTTGCCAATGCCCCCTAAAGATATCTAATTTTCGGCACGGTTTTATTCACACCGAATGGATATTACCCAAAACTTCGTAGTTAGATACACCTACGTCTGGCCGCAGACATGAGTCAATTTCGAAATTGGAATCGACTATAGGTATCAAGTCGAAAGTTAGATTTAATCCATCAACGGTTATCTTATCGCTGGTCAGCCCGCCAGTTGCAAAACCTGTTGCCACCGAAAATCGAATTGGTCACAGGTGGATAGTATAACTTCTTGTGTTGGGAACTGCTCCACTAAACTAAGGCCAGACAGATAGATAAACCGAGGGTGCAACTAGGGCGAAATGGTGCGCTGCTATCTCAAGGGTATCCACTGTTCGTTAGTTATCGGCTTTTCCCTGATAAGTACATGCCGCCAAAAAAAAGTCGATTCCCTTGGAACTCAACCATGGGTAATGCTCATGTTGCTGTTTGGCTGTTTGGATCGGCGGTGATTAGCACATACCACACCCAATTGAAGAGCAATCTAATCAAGGACCCAAAGTGGGTGCTTACCTCATACTGCTGGGAACCGCGGGGTCGTAGCAATGGATCCACATTCGTAGGATCGTTGGTCGGCGTAATGACGCGACGCCGTACATTCTTCTCACTGCCACTCATGTTTCCGGATAACGATGCCCGGTATTTTGGTCAAGATCTCCCAATGAACCGATCGCGTCGGCGTCCAACGCTCTACTGAACGTTCCACTGCATTGATTATCCTAACGTACCGGTCTCAAATTCCCTCACAGAGACAAATAACTTTTTTATTCTCTCGCCCACGATACAATGTTTCTTATCTATCGGTTCGTCGTACGAACCGTATACAATAGTTCGAAATATGTTTATGGCTACTCAGGGTACAGGGGGTTGTGGGGGGCTGGATTTTCATTAACAGTGGACTGCGAGAAATGCCTACATAACTTCCGCTTGGATTCATAATTCATAATTCTGAATTTGACCAAGTCGATATATATCAATTAATTAGAGCAGCAGCATTATGAGTGCAAGCCCACATCTTATCTTTTTTTACACATTGAAAAAATAGGTATATCAATCTGTATTTATCATAGTAATAATGGCTGAATGGTTTTTTACTTGCAACGATTTTATGAATTCACTGACATCTGCATTATATTTTTCTAAGTGCACTTTGCATTCTAAATCTGCATCCGTACCTTCGATCTTTTCTCCTCCGTTTCGCTGCTCATTCCGAGGCGCTCTTCTTCTTCCCGTATCTATATTGTAGCGAAACCGGCCTTGTTGTTTTTGCCGCTCCGAGTTTTAGCCGCCGAATGGTGGGATCAAAGTTTCCGAAGCGCGGTTTTAATACCGCTCGAGCGCAAAGCGCTGCGGCACTAACTGAATTATTCAAAATAATGGTCAGCGTTTTGTTGACAGTTCTTAGTTGCTAATATTTACACTTTTCACACAGCGCATTATTTTCGTATTTACTTGGGCAAATGTGTGTGTGTGTGGTAAACAAAATAATTGTGTGCGACATTCGATAAAGATAGCAATCGTTTCGATTGTCTATCGCACCCAAGCGGTTCTTATCTGATTCGTAATTGCATACTTTCGGGCGGCAATTTGGAAACAATTTCACACTGGCCAGCAAAACGACCGAACAGCCGAACAAAAAGATAGGGCACAACTAAAAGCGGTAAATTTGCTCATTTACAGTTATGCGCCCTCATGCCTGTCTCTCTCTCTTTCTGGCCTGCATGTGCATTAGAAAACGATGACGTGAAAAGCACAGGCACACACACGCATGCAGCGGGAGCATCCCGTTTGGAATTGAGGACAACGTGGAAAACATGTGCCATAAAACGGGAAATGCAATAAAGGCGGGGGAGGTGCAGGAAGGGGCACTTAGGCGCAGTGTCATTCAACCTAAATAAGGAATGCCCGAGTGGGTGTAACCTATGTGTGTTTGTGTGTGTGTGCCAATTGCTCTCGCGAATTCATTCACTCACTAATACACTGACTCCCGCACTCACTTCTTCATTGATGCCTTGTGGCACTGAAATTCGTAAACAAAGCGTTCACCGGAACACGGACCGAAAGGATAATCGATAGAATGAACGCCCAGGAACAAGTGTATGGGAATTCCGTGAGAGTTTCACAATCAGAGCTACGAAAACACTGACCAGCTAGTTTTGGCCGTCTTTTGTGGCTAGTTTTAGTCGAACGGAAAGCGAGAGAACGCAGAAAGTACGCATGCGTGTGAGAGCAATTGCCGGTTTGGGGACACAACCAAAACAAAGCGAAATATGTGTCAGCTGCTTCTTCGCCCGCCTTTTCGACACAAATTCGCGCGTCCTCGTGCTTTGCGTACCCACCATCACCACCCATTCAACGCCTATCTTCCTAGCACGTTCATTTTGGTGGTGCCGCTCCACCCACTCTCTCTCTTCCTCTCTCTCTCTCTCTCTATCCCACTTTCTCCATCGTTCAGTTGAGCCGCTTGTCCCGCTGTTACTAAAGTCTCAGTCGCGTTTCAACGCTCGAAGCTTTTGGTCGTGCTCGCTGCCTAGGAACAAATTTAAGCAGAACGAAAAAAAAAAATAAATTAGGACTCAAAGTGGGATCCCTAACGGTACTAAAAATGTGCTTGGAGTAAAGAAAGGGGCCGCGTATCTATGTGCGCGCGTGTGTGTATGTGTGCGTCTATCTCTCTGCCTGTTCCGTTTGCCTAGCTAAAAATAAAATTATATAATTTTTAATAAAAAAAAAGAATAACAGAAAGGAAAGCACCCAGCGAATGCAAATCGTATGCGGAGCGAGCGGAAGAAACCGTACTGAATTTGTGAGTAACAGCCGCGGGATTGTTGGGGCAAAAAACACGTGAAATGCTTGCCTGCTTTACGGAGGCGAGTCATTTGCATTCAAATACTTGACTTTCATCATGTCTGCGAAAATATTGGATTAAAAAGCGTGGACCGTTCATGCAAATTGTTGTGATTTAATTCTAATTCACCCAAAAGTCAGATACAATCAAGTGACACAATAACGAAATTCCGTACTAAATTCCAGAGTTGAGTTAGGGTGCAAAACTTTAACTGTCTGCCCCATATTTATTGCAAATCAATTAAAAGTTGTAATCAAAAGTTTACGAAATCCAACTTTGGTGAAGCGAAATTTGTTAGTTTGCAACTTTTAAATTGGCTTCCACATGATAGTTTCTATTTATTGATTCCTATTAAATGTCCTAATAGGATTTGGCGCTCCTAAAATGAAAACCTTAATTTGCGGGGATTACAGGTCGTTGACCATAGCGATTATCATTAGCCTGCCGTTAAAATCCCCAACCCCAGTGAAAAAATGTCCTTTATGCGACAATAACTCACACCACAAGCCAGCCAAGTTTTTCCTTATTTTTTTCCGTTTACTTTTGTGGGTCATAATAAAATTTTTGGACAATGACACAATAGCGGCAAATCAGTGGCAGGATATGGAGAGAACAAAGCGCACGCAAGGAAGTGGAACATGAGAGGAATAATAAAGGAAAACAAAGGACGAAAAACAAAACAAAAACTGGTAAAAACCAGAAAAGTTTTCCAGTTAAAGTTCTAAGTAGTTGGCTCAAGGAGAGTTTTTCCTTAAAAAAAAAAAAAAACGGAAACAATTTCCAGATTTGGGTTGACCTTTTTTGTTTTTTAGTTAAGATTGCCTCGGTTTTCAATTTAGCCTTTTCATTTTCATTGGCACCTATCGAAACAATTTTGTTATAATTAGGATCTGCTTAGCTTTCATTTGAATAGTATTCCAAAAACTTTTCATGCGATCTAAAAAACGGAATGCCGACAATTGTTAACAAGCGTGGAAAATGTCAAGGGAAAAGTTCAAGTCCTTCGGGGGCGGTACTCCTGGGAAAGTTTTCCATCTGCTGCTGTTTTTGGGAGACAAAGGACCGGATTTCATCGAATTTCAGTCCTTGCTAATAGCGAATCGAAGCTGAGGCTCATGGGATGAACGCGCTGTGCGGCTGCGGATAATGGATAATGGGGGAGTAGGTCTATTTTGTCCCCACACAACTTGGTTTTGGCTCCCTGCTTATCCCCATGTACACTTGACTGGGCCTGCTGACGATGCTTTTATTCTATTACACTAAAAATCAAAGGAGATCTGCTATTTGTTATCAGAAAACTTTACTATTTTCAAGTGATTTTGTCGCTGTATACGCTTTTGTTTTTAACTTAACATATTCCTTTAGTATATAATATATGCATTTTGGTAGAATATTCTTTCAGTGTTCCTTTGCTTCGTCCGCCTTTCCCCGTTTCTCGGAGTGCGTGTGTTACGCTTTTTAATGAAGTCATTTGAAGCGTTCGCTGATTCGTTTGTGATTTATGAGCAGACGAAGCAGACACAGGATGAGACTCCCCTTTTTTCACCCCCTCACACACACACACACACACACACTCACAAACAGGTGACAAGCATCAATCAGTCGGATGTTGTTTTTGTGTCTGGATGGGCATGTGCATGTGTGTGTGAGTCTAGTTCACTTGTCACGATAATTGCTTCAAAATTTCTGGCCCAGAAGCTAACTGGATTAGGCTAATTGGCTGCCAGATGTTTTGGCTTTGGAAATTCACCTGGTCTTAAACACAGAGGAGTCGTTTTGAATAACGTTAATTAAGGCGGAGGATTGCTGATTGCAAATTAAGCAAGTAAATACAAATCAAAAGCGAATGTGGTGTTCGCCCTTTTGTTCACGTGATTTCACTGCATTACAAACAGTGGCTTTCCAATTGAAAATCGCTGTTTTACCTGCAGATTTCACTCATTAATTAATTACATTGATATAATTGCGCATACGCCGTGTAATCCCCAGATTAAAACTTACCCATTTTCCTTTGCTGAAGGATTTTTTAATCCCCAAATTAAGTGCTTGTTGTAAGAGCAGTGCCCTTGTTCTCATATATATTTCAAGTTGGCGAGTCAATAACCTAATCATACTTCGCTTGCATATATATACCACAACGTTTGGACTATTTCATGCTTGATTAAGCCAGCAAGCAAGCACAAATACTTATAGCTCAATGTCTAAAGTTGTATTCTGCCAACGGCTTTGGCAAATGGAAATGGCTTCTGAGCAGGAGTGGAATCCGCCTCATCCTTCTCAAATATCGCAAGGCATTGACTTATTCGTGCTGCTGGATTGCAGTGCAGCTTTCCACCCGGCCAATGACTTTTGTGCTTGGCCAGCAAAAGAGCAATGCATTTCAAGGGGACTGACTCCGTGCACAAAAGCAATTGTGATTCGTGGCAGTAGCAGCGCGACTGCATTTGAAACAAATTTTTAGATAGCTTGACAAAGAACTCAGACATTCAAAGATAACCAGGACTTCGCAATCATTTCTAAAGGTGTCTAAAAGCATTCAAAAATGTAATGAATACCTTGAACTTTCGCTTTAAACATTCTATGTTGAATACTTTTGAGCACTAATACAAGTGAGTTAAGTGAAGAATAATGCAACACTTAAAGTAATTAATTTTACATCTTTTTTTTAGTCTATTTTATATCGTGTGAAAGAGTATATCTAGCAGCTATTGTGAATCATTAAAATATATTTCTTGTGTATGTTCTTTGGTCAAGCCATGAAGGGGAATCTTATTAAGGACCACCGAAAGCAACCACAAAGAGACACTGCTTGGTCTTTGAGTACTATGTTCTGGACAGGATAATCGAATCTGTTGTCCAGGTAACCTTTTGGACGATTGAGTGGATGGCCGTGGCGAAAAAGGTTAAGTCAGTCTGGCTTGCGAGCATTTAATGATGTTTGGCAACCACTTTGATGGACAGCTTTATTCAAGCGGTTTAGTTCATTTTTCCGGCTCATATTGTTTTCTTCGGATATACGATGTAATACCGAAATATATGAGAAAATTTCTGCTCAATTCTGTGCAGAATTTATTCACATTTATTCACACAGAGCCGCTTTAATGAAGAGCCTTGAAGAGCGAATCGTATCCCTTTTTGAATATTTTTTTTTCCCCCGTATCGATTGTTTGAGTATGTGGGCATTGGCGATGAGCTGACTATATCTGCTGCTGATGTGTTGGCCTAATCATTCGACTGGAAATCGTACAAACAAAGGCACGCCTTTACGAATGTTTTTGATGTTGAGTGAGTGGGACTTTGACTTGTGGCGGTATGGGCGTCCAGGGGATACATCCAGAAGACCGTTGTTATCGGCTCATCAATTGTGTCCTGGCCGTTATCCCTTGAGCTTTGTGACCCTCTCGTCGAGCAAATAAAGTTACTTCGCCATCGCACAAAAGTTGGCCTACATCTAGTTAATTAAGTAGCTATTACAGAGCCAACAGGCCACATGAAAGCTACATTCCAAACTATATTAAATACCACAGCTCACACACTTTTTTGTTGCCTTATTTCAAAATGTATAAGCTAGCCAAAATGATGTTTTAAGCCCCTATTATTTTAATTCAGCGCATTGTCAATTGAACAGAAAAACGATAAACCAATCAGAAAATAATTTAAGTCATTTTCGGTTAATGGAAATTGATCATCTGAAGTTCTTTAACAAATAATGCAATTATATTCGATTGCACGGTTGATAAGTGATTAATCTTTTTTCGATCGGGAATTTATTTATTTCAATTTTAGCATTTCAATTTTTTCCCTGAAAAAGCACCTGCGATGCGCCTGTAATATCGAGTCGATGAAGCGACTCTTTATATTATTGTTTCTCTGCATTGTAAATTAGTTATATCGCCGCTGGCATAATCTATATATATGTATATATGTTAGCGCACGGAAGCACACATCAATCAAAATCGAACGGATATAATCAATCCTATTGAAGCGGGAAAAATCTGTGAAAATGCGAAATTTTATTACTGGTATATGTGCTCATGATGATTATGATTATTGTTATGGTGATTTACCTGTCTGCGCTGCCAGCGGCCACAGTGCGTATGAGTGATGATGTGTGAACGTTGGAAACCAATTACGTAGTGAATGTACACACACATGCCCAATATCACTGAAGTAGCAATAATAGTACAAAGACATTCCCGCCAGGCACAAACTCAATGGAAATGCAAATGTCTACTCTATTTATATTCACTTACTCATTTTGGGACATTTTTTCGATGACCACTTGGTAGTCAGTCGCCTGTAGCGAGTGCAAAGTTAATTTTCCGCCTAGTCCCCCTGTTTTTAATGAGAATTTCGTTGTCAATTCATGCCAGCGTTTTTGTATTTATATAATTTTTTTTTTGTGATAAAAATTATGTAAATAATGCAGGGGAGAAGAATTTGTGTCAGCTTTGACTTTTGCGTTATTTCCGTTGGCCGCTTCTTTCTTTCGCTTTTAATAACAAAAGTCAGCAGTGTAATAGAAAATTGTTTGCCTCATAATGGAAGAATAAATCTGCTAACAGCGCATTGGGCACGCGTTGCGTATACGTAATATGAGAAAATAATTGCTGGCTGCCACTGGCGACTAAATTGCTTTCGAAGCGAGCCCAAAGGCACACACTCATCACCCATACAGGCGCACAACCAAAACGATGAGATTGCAAAAAAGTTTCTTGTATTACCCAGAAAATGATTTCGTTTACAATGGTTTTTCCCTTGTTCATTGGACCCTGCCCCTCGAAAGTCAAAAAAGCGCTGCCTTTATGGTCCTGTTTATTGGCCCTCCTGTTGACCAAAACATTCGTTTGGTCTTCCATCGCATTTCCGTGCACATCCTGGAGTCTTCAGTCACGAGTGTCCTGAATCTCGAGTCTGTCATAGGAATTGCTCTGCTGATGTTTCTCGTTTTGCACCCGCCATAAATCACTATTATCTGAGGCAACATTTTAATGACTTGGGACATTTGCATACCCGTACACCTGTTTACCCGTGGGGCGGACAGGGGGGCGTGGCCGACCTCTTAACTGTGCCAGCCAAATTGTAGTTCAAGGACTTTGCAATAAGCCGTTGGTCTTAAAGGCTTCAATGATGTCTGCAGAGCAACCGCAAAGTCCCCGGTGCGCAATTCTCGTTTATTGTTTCGGTAAATTTACATTTGTTTTGAATGACTAACGGTTGTCCTTACGAAACGAAATTTATTGTCTGCCAGTCCCAAAAACACATATAAAATTAAGGGTATTAGGCAAAACCTAACTTTATCTATCTAGCATGTTAAATGTTCCAGCATTTTTCCCGGAAAAATCTGTGCCGCTGGATGAAAGGATTGTGTATTCAGAATTTTCGTATGTGGCCGAGCAAGAGGAAACTCATATTCCAATTCACGGCTTTCGATTTTCCACTGAAATCACTCAATTGTGTGAATGCCCAATAGCACAGTACATGTGCCATAATTCGGCTTTTGCTGCTCGTGTGCATTTCCATGTTTGAAGAAAACTTCCAATTTGCAGAATATTATTTATGGCTGATTTGAACGAATTTTAGATCATGGCTATGGAATTAGAGCCAAACATCATTTTAACTCTTTGCTTTCGTTATGAACTAAACCAAGGGCATTCCGACTTCGCTTCGGCTTTTCATCGCTCCTGCTGTTGACCCGCCAAAGCTGTTTTTCACTTTTCCCGGTGACACATGCCCACCCTAGCAGCCTTGGATTCTTGGAATCTCGCATGCACAACAAAAATGGCAAAATAGCAAAATGGCAAAATGGCAAAGCCAGCAACAGGGCCAAAAACATACAAGTGGGCTCCGTCGCCTGTGGACGGAATATGAATATGAAATTCCGTCGGGGGCCCAAAGGACCTGGCTTTTAATTGTGTGTCGGAAATTATGTTTCACTTTTCCCACCTCGGGCGCATCATCAACCAGTCTCGACGGTCTTTTGTTACCCCAAGTAAAAGTGGCCCGAGGCAAGTTTCTACTGCAGTGTAAATTGGGGGCATTCCGGAAAACATGACTCCTGCGAAAAAAGGAGCACGACTTCGTACAGTTGAATAGCTGGGATTTTTTTCTAATATTTTTTTTTTTTAGCAGCAACTCGGATCATACAGTTTTAATTGGTCTCTCTTGCAAACATGCTTCGCTTTAAAGGGTCATACAAATTTGAACTGAAACCACTTTTAATATAAAATATATTTTGTTTTGTATACTTGCAGTATCTTTGGACTTCAGTTTACAAGCCGCGCTATCGCAGCGTTTAAATTCGATTTAAAAAACAATATATCTCGACCACACACTACACAATTCAACTACAAATAAGATTTAGTAATTTCCTCGGAGCGACGACAACTTCGAAACTTGTAAACCTTGCGGCTTGCAATTGCAAACTGTGCAGCAAGGCGCCTAAAGTCCTCAGATTAAAGTGCAATCTAATTGATTGGCCAAGGACCAATCAGGGCGTGGAGCAGAGGTGCAACTAGGAGCTGGCACTGAATTGTAGGCGGCTGGTGGACTGATCTGCGGATGCATTTCGCTTGGACGGGGGCCCGACAAAGACAATACGGAGGGTCTACGGAGTGCTTTGGCCCGTTTACGCAACAGAACGGGCCCCTCTCTTCCACAACAACCCACCCCGCCGGCCTCTCCCCTGCCCCTTGCCAGCACCCACAGCAACGCCCACGGCCACGCCCACGCCCACATCGCGGAGAGAGGCGCCGGTGGCAGGTGCAGCAGCTATTGCCAAGAATCTTCGCCTAACTCCGCGCTCGCTGCCCTAAAGTCAAGTGAAGCGGGCCAAAGAGCCGCTGCATCAACAGGATCTTCGGTAAAAGGATCTGCAGCAGACGGTAGCCACATCAATGGCCTCGCCCATCATGTAAGTACTCAATGGCTCAACCGCAGATATGCCGCAGAGAATCCTTAGCCATATCTGGGGGAGGTAACAAAAGCTAGACTGAAGCCGCCATTGCCGAAGTATTTTGTATGTTACACCTGACACCGCATAATTCCCCAAAAGTGCACCGCAAGCTTGAATTGTTATATATATGATGTGTGATAATATTAATATTTAAATTGGTTTGGTATTAGAAATATGTACATTCAAACTTATTGTCAAATGCAAATACCCATTTTAATGAAGTCTAAAAATGGTCGAGCTTTACATTTATGAAATTCGCTGGAGCATTGGTAAAAGGATATGACAGTAGGCTCCATTATCAACTGGCGTTTCGGTCAGGTGTTAACTGAAATTATTGTGGCAGTCTCGTTATTGGTAATTCGATTTCCACTTACTTCACCCTATGTGGGCCGCAAATTGGTTTACCCAGGGTCGAATGGAACAGGGTCAGCACGTGAGTGGACCCGAATTTAAAGGACATTTCCGAAAACAACGACACCGACATAATTGCGTAACAACATTTTACCATTAGACTTAATTAAACCGTCGTTGAAAATAACTGCCATTGGCTGTTGAATGTGGTTGGGAAAATGGTAAAGTCGCAGACGGAATCTGCTGCAGAATCTCAGACAAAACCCGGCAAGAAAATGGGAGACACTTGAGCTGGATGGCAACGACAACATGCTGAGGAATTTTAATGAGATTTAGGGTTTGCATTTAAAGCGATTTCACGCATTGCAATTCTGGCAAAGGCAGCGGGTTAATTAGAATTGCCTTGTCCTTGCAAATATAGCCACCATATTATACCGCGAACCTTTTTCACCCAAAATCAAATGACGACGATGCTGATGATAGGTAGCATGTGCCAAATTTGCCATGGCCAAAATCAGATCATTTCTGGCCAAAACCAAAAAAAAAAATAGACACGTAAGACCACAGATTGCAATGTGAAAATATTGGAAAATTTACCATGCCTGCATTTCAGCTGGCCGAAACTTTCGTTATTGGAGAACATCGGCCATCATCACCGTTCCATTCTTTTGCCAATTTATAAAGCCCTTATTTCGGACCGGGCCAAGTGGATTAGGCCGAAATATTTGGCCTTCGGCGGGGGCTTTTGTTTGACTTTCCGGCCTGCCAATTCAAATTAGAGTGTTGAGAGGGGATTTACTCAGCGGCTTAATTAAACGCCATTATAATAATGTTGACGCTCGCCTGTTGTTACATTTCAATTGTTATTGCCGCACAGTTAGAAAATATTTACACACGGGTAATCGAATTCGTAAGAATTTTACAATTTTAATCTATATTCCTAACTCTTTAATAGAAAAGAAAAGAAAAAAGGGATTAACTGTACTTAACGTAGGCTTGCTATGAATTTCGCTACTTTCTTAATTAGTTTAATTACTTCTGATGAAGCAGACGTTTTAGAGTGCCCCAATCTACCTTCGAATGAATTCTATTCATGAATAATTTATGAATTGTGTCATGATATTGGCAAGCAGCATTTTTGTCATTGATATACGATATATACTTGAAACATGTCGTTCACAATCACCCTTTCGCCAATGCCATGTTGCGTTTATGGGTTTTTGGGGGCTAACAGCTCCGCCAAGGAGAAAACATCCATTGGGGACCACTCACTTTGAACTCCCGCTCAGCTCAGGTGGCTGGTCTGATTGATTTGATTGCTGTCACCTCAGGCTTACGCATCCGAACATAGAGATTCGGATGAAGTGCTCACCATGACAGATGGAGTTACTCAAATTCGTATGTATTTTGCGTTTATCTTGCCGGTTGAATTTAAGCCTCTTATCCGCAGGGGTAAATATTCATAATTTTTCATTTACCCCCCGTGGGCCATTCGTTTCCCATTAAATTAAACGAAGCTGAATTTTCACGCAGTACGAATGGGTGTATCCTTTACTGTCTGCCGTCTGTTCAGTTTTGGGATTTTCCTGGGTAAATCGGTTAAAATGCAATTATCGTCGGCAGTTGCAGTGTTGCAATGCGATGGCTCTTTCATTTCGACGGAAATCGAATTGATTTGCTGCATGACCACAGAAGAAGACAGGTGAAACGAATCCATGCGACGATTTATGGCCAGGAATTAAGCCTCATTGAATTTGTATTAATGTGAACGTAATACCGGTGGAGCGAGACTCGCATAATTGAAGAGCCCATTAAATGGTAAAATATAAAAATTGATGTCTTGCCTATCCAGCCCATTCCAACTTTTGTCGGAAATTGAATTTGATAAACTTTCTAAAGGCAAAAGGCGGAAGAAGAGAGGAGTTTCTAGGCAGCAATTAGTCCTTTTTGAGAGGATGTCGATGGGTGGTGAGGAGTGGGGTGGGGGTGGCTTGGGCTTGAGTTTGGGGTTTTGGGTGGAAAACTCGGTCAGATGAGATGCTACGTGCCATGCGTCAGCTGGAAAAATGGGAACCAAAAAGTTTGTTTATGCTTAGACTTTTTGGCCGGGTTCTCAAATTCGGGACCATATAGCACCGGAGCTCTGGCTTCGACTGCTGCTGTCATTCAAGTGTTTTAATCAATTCTGATTTAATTTTACGCCCAATTAAGTGTGAAAAGCGTTTGATGTTGAGCACGGGTGCGAGAGGCAAATGGCACCGTATACGCCCCCCGTTCCCATCCAACGGATTTTTCCGACCAAGTCACGCAAGCGTGAGCATTGAATATGCCATATGTGTGTGTGTGGGTCTCGCCCTTTATGGCTCCCTAGCTGCTGAGCCACATAACCTCGGATTCAGGATTCAGCCGGGTTCGGGTTGCTGGGTTCGGTTAGCGACTTTATTTAATACGCAGCACTAGAGTAAACGCATTTTTAGATGTTTGTATCCGCCTGAGCTGGAGACACTCACCATCACCGCCGCTTGAGTATCCTTGCCTTGTGGCTTCCGCACCTGCCCATGCTCACCGCCTCGCTTACGCTCACCCGCCATTTCTCTCTGTGTACCCGCTAACCATGGAACCACTTTCTTCCTATGACAGAGTCAGCCGTGGCATATAGTTCCGCCCCAGCATTATCCACTAATCTCTATCAACAGCCACTGCCAACGGGCCGCTCCTCCGGCTCCAACTCCAGGTTAAGTCTGTTGGAGAGCTTGGTCTGCATGACTGCCGATCCCATATCGTTGTGCTTTTGGATTTGTTTGCAGGTAAACATGAAGACCTCTCATCTTTTATAATATTTGTATATGAAAACCTTTTTTGGCAAACATTCAATTACTTTTAAACGTGCAATTCATTCCTTTAAATATTTACATAGCTCGCAAACTCTTTAAGCCCGAAAAGATTTCAAGTCCTGATGGCCCTTCAGGTGCCACAACTCCTCCAACAGGGTTGTAATGTGAATTGTAGTCGTTAAGCAATTTTCTTGTACTTTTACAATGCCAGAGGAAAGGTATGAGGTCATATATGGTTGCCAGGAGCCGCTGAAAATTGTATCTCGATCCAGATTTAACCCATGAGAATTAACAAAATTATACGAATCTATTACAGTAGCGCAGATAGAATTTACTTTATTCAGGACTTTCATGTATTACTTTTTGACATCGATTTTTGTGCACATAAATTTCGATATACATGAGGATTAAATTTAGAGTTTTGAAGATTGTTGTTGTAAGGCTACACAGGTATAATTGCAAGGCGTTTCACTTTTTTTTTTTTAAGGAATGGTGTTTAAAAGTGTGCACGTGTTTTAACTTTGTTTTCAAAGACGACTGCCTTTTTCAGATAAGCGTTTGTTTCGTAAGCTAATTAATTGTATTCCATTTCAGTCACAATTTCTCACTTTGGCCTGTCGTGTGTGTGTGTGTGTGTGTGTGCTTGTGCATGTGTGCGTGTATCTGTATTCCACGAGTGTGGTAGTGGTACTATTCCGTCTACACTTGGAAATTTAAGCACTAAGTCCACTCATTTTACATTTTACGCAACGTTTGCGCTGTAGAGTGTGTGTGTGTTGTGTGAGGATGAACATGGTTGGATTGTAGTAACTTAACTAATCTTAACTGGTAACTTAGAACTAACTGAATTGTCACTGGTGTTACGTTGGCCAAAGCAGCCGTCGTTTGTTAGCTAATTTTTTATCATGCAGAGGCTAATTTTGATATCAGCGATTTTATCAATTTTTGCTTATTTTTTTTTTTTTGTGGAAATTTTGCAACTTTCGATTTTCAATCTTGCTGAATTTGTTGCATTTCAAGTACGTGTCGAACGTTTAAAAAATCGTTGGAAACTTAATTTTGCTATACTGTGAGGGCCGAAAAGAAGCGAAACGCGAACCAAGTTCATTCTTTTTATAACACCAAACGCTGGCCCTGATCGAAATAGCATTGTCTTGGCCAGCGTTTCAGGCAACAGGTGGATTTTCCAGAGCCTATTCCACCTGAATTGCCTGTACTAAATAACGGTATGCGTATAAAAACAAGGATATCGAGGGCTAGAGAGATTGTAAGTGTGATTATCTAAAACTAATTCCCTAGTGTTTGCGTTGCGCCTACGTCGAGCAATCGAAAAGCAATCCTTCAAGGATCAGGATCGCCAGTTTTCGTTGCTCGCGCATTTTTTCGAGCTGTTTCATCTTAAATGCAGTTATACATTTATAATTTTTTTTGTTTAGAAGACCAGGTTTTCTTAAATGATCTGATCCCTCTCCACGCCGAGGCCCCAGTTTTCCAATGTTGTTTTGTTTGGATTTTTTGATTTTTTTTTTTGGGGGGGTCACTATATCGACGCTTGAGTCGGTTTGCGTGTGTGTGTTTTCTGTGATGTGTGTGTGGTGGTGGTATAATGGGGTGATTTTCGATTGCCCACGCTGGGTGGCTATAGGTGGCATTTGGATGGCCACCCAACGCGATGCACATCCCATGGTGCGAGCGGTACTTAGTAGACAATGAGCAGGTTGTTTTCATTGAATCCAGCCGAGTGACCAGCATTGCGTACAATGAAACAGGATCCGTCGAAGTGCATGCGCTTCTCATTACGACTGCAAAAAAAAAAAGAACAAAAGGAATCTTCAAATATCCGATTAACTGAATTACTGCAAAAGTATGGAATCAATTAAACACTATCAGTGTTATAATCGAATAAATATACGACGAGAACAATGCATTCTTCGAGTGCATCATTATTGCAAATAGGTGTGGATGCAGTGGCCAACTCACCGGACGAACAGGTGCGAGGTCTTGCCCAACGAAGCCGTGCAGTGGATGCCGGTGGTGGTCAGGGTGGCGGATCCATTGCCCGGACTGGTGCGAATCAGGCACTTGCTGTGCTGGCGGCTGACCTTGACCAGGCCGTCGGCCGCCTGGGTGATGCGGAATCCATTGATGTCATACACCTCGGTGCCGTCCTCGGCGCAATTGTAGGTGGAGTTGGCGATTACGTCGTGGGCATCGGACACAAAGGATGGGCCGTGGCGCGAATCGCTGGAGGGTGTTGTTAATTGGAAAGAGGAGCTTGGCGAATTGATTTGGGCAAATTTCGTGCTTAACTCACTCATAGAACACCGCCAAGGTGTAGTCCTTGGTCAGGTCGGTGAAGGTATCGGTGGTGGTGCGAGTGCCAGCTGTGTCCACCAGATAGATGAGGGCACAGGACTCGCTGGTGAAGCTAACGCCCTTGTACCACATTTTGGCATAGCGACTGGAAGAAAATGATTGCAGCTATAGTTGCATAGATTTTATACGAAAATCTAATGAGAAGTACAAGTTTAAATTCCAAAATACTAGTTGTTTGCCACTCTTAAAGTAAAGGTTCGATTCTACTTCTAAGCTTACACAAAGTTGTTGGCCTTCATTCCGTCGTAGGTGACGATCTCCACCTTGGAGCCGCTCTGCAAGATGCGCCCATTGGGATGGATGAGGGCAGAGTTGCTGCAGTTGCGCGATAAGGCGGCGGCAACCATGCTGCGCTGATTCAGCACACGGACAGCCTTGTCCAGGGTCATGTCAATGCTGGAATCGGGAATGATTTGGAATGATGATCAAGGGATAAATCTCCTACCACGTTCACTTACCGAACGCCCTCGCGCAGGCGCAACTGGATGGTGCCATTGGACATGGCAATCGGTCCAGATCCTGGACACGGTGGTGGTGTGTTGTTCTCGAACTCAAAAGTGCGCGAGCTGACGCGATCCATAGCAAAAGGTGGTGGTGGCATTGGCGATGGGAACTGCTGGGTGTGATGTGCCTGTGGCTAGGTAGATATCGCATATTTCTAAAATACGAAACACGGGGCAATAAATCAAAGCACTTACCATGCAGTAGGCTCCATCCACCTCATAGCCATAGCCAGAGTTGAAGCGTCCCGTTAGACTCTTGCCGCTGCGCGTAATATTGCCGGCATCCATGTTCCAGCCCATGGTCTCGTAGCCGGCACCAGATTGCGGCAGGACTCCGAAGCCCGAGTGGGAAGATGCGTGCATGCCCATATTCATGTAGCTGCGGCCGCAGCTGTTTGTCTGGCTGGAGCACTCCTTGGCCAGGACGGAGGTGCTGGTGCCCACGCTGGCGCTGTTGCCCATGCTGCTGCTGCTGTTGCCGCGCTCCAAGCCGCGCTTCACTCCGCCAGTCAGCGAAAGGCTGCTCATACGTGGAGCCAATGGGCTGTTCATCGATGACACAAAGCGCATGGTGGCTTGCTAGGGATTGGTAAGGGAAAAGGTATCACATGGTACATCAAAGATCACTTGCAAAAAATGGGAAGAAAAGATGACTTGCAAAAAATGCTAAGAAAATATGACTTGCAAAAATGACTTGCAAAAATCAAAGAGACGATTTTTTGCATATGCCTTCAAAATGAAGGCAATCCTATGGAGAAGTGACAACTCTACTCACCGGCGATGGGTTGTTGTTGGTGAATACGGAACGCTGGCGCACACCATTTGGAGCCTTGGTGGGCGAGCGCAAGATGTTATTGATCTTGTCGTTCAACTGGGCGCGGGACAAGAAGTCCTCGGCATTGAAGATGCCAACGCGGCCGCTCTTGGGCGTGGCCAAGGGGGCGGGGCCCGGTAGAGCCAGCTCCTCGACATGGGGCTCATCCAGGGCGCCGGAGTGCTGGCACTGCACCTCCTTGGTGCTGCTGGTCTTAGGTGCAACGGTGTCCTGGGCGTCGGTAACCATTTTGTCAAGATTCGATTGTTCAAAATTTATGGGAAAACCGTATGGAATCGAATGGGTGATGGATGATGGTGTTGTTGTTCTTGGTTGAAACGGGGCCTGGACTTTGGTATGTGGATCTAAACGAGAACGGCACACGCGGCGTGCTGGACAGCGAAAATCAAAGTACTCTGCTCGACACGGAACACAACGACTCAATGAGAGGAATTTAATTTTTTACTTTTTATGACTTTTCAAGAGCACTGCTCGCTGCGACAATTTTCGAAAGAATGACTTGCCTCAAGTGCCGATGGAAGGATGTGCCATCAATTCTGACACTCACTGGCCTACCGGGTTTTTCGATAGTTGAAAGTGTCGTAATATCGAGTACACGATACTTTACTTTTCCCTTCGTCCCTTTGAAGCCCTGGCACTTTTAGATTTCCCGTGAAAGTTCAACGTATATCCGATTAGTGCTGCATACTTTTAGACGGCAAAAAGCTGATTGAATTCAAAATAACGCATTTAAGGACGACACTGTAGTGCAACCCATCTCCTCGCTTTTAGTGGCCGGAAAACGAAGTTTCGCCTTCGTAATTGAATCGAGAAATAGACTTGAACACACGCACAGCAGTGCAGCTTCCAGCAATTTATTGCCGCTCATTTGTATAGTTTCTACGCAGCTATAAGCTGCAGCAAAAGACTTAGGCTTTAAGATTTATTGGGAAACTGCATTTTCCGAACGGGAGAAAGTGCAAGAGAAAGTGCCGTCATTCTTATCGATGCTGGTTAAATGCTGAACAAGTGCGCAGAGTTGCAAAGTTTTGAAGCGTTGGCAGGAAATGTCAAGAGTCAGATAAAAGTGATGTTTGCACGTAGCACAGTTTAGTACTTTGCTAATAAAAAGCTATCCCCTTCTAAATTGTTGCTTTAACGTGGCTTAAATATGTTGTCAAAGTCAAACAATCACGCAATTTAAATGTATTATACATTCAACTGAAACTTTTAAATTGACATATTAAATAAGAACTGGCATTTAAAGTTTCTGCGAAATGTAAACTGCTCTTATAGAACTTTCCAGTCGAACAGCTACAAATTTTTGGATTATTTCTTAATGAATAAACACTAAAATCATAATATATTTTAGTAATAGCTGCTCAATCGTTTTTCTTGTCAGTTATTAGCCATTTTATTTGCCTGAATGTTGACATATTAGCCACAATTTTGGCAAACCCCCAAGGTCGTTTTATTTCCATTTTTGTGGGTTCACTAACTCACCTTCAGTGTGCAAAGTCCCTGAACTTCCGGAACTATTGTGTTTTTTGTATACGACTGTCAACTCTTTCCGCTCTCATGATTGATTTTGCCTCTTGATTTCAGTTTTTTCTTGCGCGGATTAGTTTGTTTAATGAGCGCATTGACTCCTTGCATTTGGCCATCGGCCCACGCAGATTTAGATTGACACTTTCGCCATCATATCTATTTAAATGGACGCGTTTATTTAGACACTTGGCTGGCATATTTTTTAAATTTTATTTTTGGCACTTGGTCGGATCATTAAAATTCAGCCACTGCAGCTGCAATTCCGCCCACGCATCGCATTGACTCAGTTTTGAGCAACACCAACTGAAAGTGAAAATGTGTAATATATTTATAGCAGGAATGCAATCGCATATGCATTCAATGAAATACGGAAACTCATTTGTAAAAATCACCCCGTCCACCGAAGTGATTTTTCCGTTGTCACTTTCGCCAGCCGCAAGTGAAACAAATTGGTTAACCTCCTTTTTCAGTATTTATCGTTAAAAATATTCGCAAATATTCAGACAGCTGAAAATTCAGATTTTCAGCGAGCGTCGTTGGAATAGTTTGCTAAATTTTGAATTCAAGTTGTAATTACGCTCGTTTTGTAAAGGCAAAGGCACATTTGATATGAAAACTAAAAGGAGAACATCAGCCAAATGAATAGAGAAAATTCGCTATTACTTGCCGAAGCTCGTTAAAATGTGGAAAACTATTTTCGCCTTCTGCAGTCAGTGAACTTTGGCGCAGACAAAGATCATAAAATCCATACTAGTGTAGCGGCTATATATAGAAAGTGCATAGGACTCCGACTTGGCCAGTGTTGCAATCTTTGACGTCACCGTTCGCGTGAGTGGCAGTGCCAGTGGTAGTGGTGACCACTCAGATTGATGAGAAACTTATGGCATAATTGAAATGGCTTTTAAAATCCATTTGTTCAGCGCCTTCTTCCTTATTAAATCCTTAGCAATTTTCATTAAAAACAATTAGCGCCAACGACGCCACTTGCCTTTGTCGACAATACCAGCCCCTTCAGTTTCTACTGGGGGGCAGGAGGTGCTCGGGAATTGAATGGACTGGGTTGGAATCGGTTGGGATGGGACGGGATGGAAATTAATTGATTGTCAAGATGAGGCAACGGCAACCGAGCTGTGTAAACAAATAAATGTGTCTGGTCATTCAGCGGGAGATCTTTGTTGTCGCCTCTAGATGATAATGCCGCCCCGCTGTCAGCTATGGAATTACACTCACCCACTATATATATATATATATATATATATATATATATATATACAGATATTCCGAATCCGATGCACATACATTTACGGATCTCAACCGACAGGCACGCGACGCTAAAAGCCTCTCGGCTTGACTTCCATCAATATTTTGGCATTCCCGGCATTATTCTGGCCGCGTCGAATTCCTTGGTGACTTTTCTGTTTACACAATCCCCTTAAGTCCCGTGCCCCCACCTCGGCCCCCTGCAAGGTGATTCACAGGGATTTCCTGGAGACGAAGAAGCCACCACCTACGCGTGCCCAAAAAAACAAAAAAATAAAAAATTATATGAAAACAGATTGAAAGGTTGGTCAATTGGTGGTCTGAGCCAAAAGTCTGCCGACTGCCAACGGCCAACTGCCGCCGTTTGACGTCATCGGCTCTTCGGCACTTGCCAAAAAATCCACCCATCTCATACGCTCGTGTCTATGGTCTATGGTCTATGGTCTTATAGTTCATCGAAAAGGTGTGCCAGGCGGTTTTTTCCCCATTTTTTTTTTTTTTGGCTTGGGTTAAACTTTTGCAAGATTTAATGTGTGCTGGCGCTTTGCCCGCGTTGTCGGTCTGAATTTCACGCTTCATTGATGGGCAAATGTGACGTTGTCGCGTCTGCTTTGATTTTGATAAAATAGGCCAAAGTGTTCATCAATAATCATTTCTGTAAAGATCGGTGAGCGAAGCAATTATTTTTACAAAATTTACAAAGAGCCTCGCCAACGAATGCACAAGATAAGTTGGCTCAGGCATGGCAATCCATTCTTTTTTTTTGTTTTGAACATCCTTCACACATCAAAATTTTAATTTTTTTATTTCTACTTTTTAAGAAATATTATGTCAACAAGTTATGGGAAATACATAAGCCATGCACGTGATTTTTGCAACACACTTTAATTAGTTTTTATCAATTTAATTGGATTTTGTCAAGTAGTAGGCAGCAAAGTCGGCTTTTGTCGATAAAATATAGTCATTAAAACTTAAGTGGGATGTTTAAATGAATAACGTTTATAGGAAAAGATAGTTTCCACTTTTAAGGCCATTGGTAAGTTTAAAATTCAATTCATGTCATTTAGTAAAGAGTCATAAAACCGCACCGCCAGCAACCGCAACTTTATTTATTTAATTTTAATTACTTTACTTAAATTTTCATTTATCAAAGAAAACCGCACGAACTTGGCACAGCCCCTAGAATATTCCTCATATTTTATTCATTGGTAACCCACATCGAAAGCCACTGTACAAATTTATACATAAGAATTGTGCAAAGAGCCAGGGAAACGCGGACGTGCCTCTTGGCAGGTGCCACGCCCACTTTCCCGAAACTGTTCTACTTTCTTCTGTTTTCTTTTCTTTTTGGGGTCCACCTTGCTTCAAGAATCCCGAGAAGGTATAAATCAAGTGGCTTTCACTTCTGCCTGTTCCGCCTTCATATATATTATATTTTTTTTCTGTTGTTTTTGGTGCATATTAATTTGGGGAATTTTGTCAAAATGAATTGTATAATTTTATAACACATCCTCAGAGCTTTATTTGATGAGCCGTGTCTATAGAAGCGGATATATGTATATGTATGACTCGCATTCGAGTGGAATAAACTGTCCGTTTAATAGAACAATATACCCCGGATCGGACAAGGTATCCGCACCCAGAGACAATTACAAATGCATTGGCAATTGCAGAGCAGAGAGAGAATGGGTTCCATAGTTTCCGGGGCACGCATTTCGCTCGCTTTGTGCCATTATTTTATTTCCAATTCCCGGAGCGGCAAAAGAATCGCCCAGACACGCCGTCCAGACGGACGGGTTCAACGCACTGGTTGGTACTGATGGAATCATCGGGACACCCAGCCATTGTTGACTGCCAATTGGCCATAACCAGACCGAGCGTCGAATAATCACAATCGGACTGAACTATTTGCAATTCCCCAGCCCCAAAAGCTGAACATCTAGCGCAGACAACCCGCTGACTCAGAAATGTGGAACCATTCCCATTCCCATTCCCATTGGCATTACCATTTCCATCGCGTCGCAGCAAGAACCCATCACTATGGCCATCCTCCCGAGAACTGTCAACATTCCGTGGCGTCCTCATTTCGTGGCGAGTGAATTTACAATTTCTGCAGCGAGCACACCTTTTTGCAGTTTACACGAAGCGAAACAAATAAACGAAGTGAAAGTGATTTTTATTTTCTGCCTATAATTATGTTCTTTGTTTTATTTGAATGGCTTCTGATGCAGTCGGAGCAATAAATATTTATAACAAGTGTTCCTTTCATCTTGATCTTAATTTTTTTATGCAGTCAATTTTTAATTTTAATGGAAGATGTCCTTTCTATTGCGATAATAATATTATTTATTATTAGTTTACTTGACAATATATACAAATGAATTGACCATTTTGTTTCTTAACTTAATTCAGAAATTTCACATTGCGATAGCTAATTTCTCGCAGTGCAGCCTGTGAGGTAAAATTCCCGTAGCTCTCTGTGGGGGCCGGATAACTGCGAATACGAATGGGGAAAAAAATGAACCACAACCGCTGCCCATTTTCGTGTGTCTCCGTTGTTTACGGTCCGTTGCGGTGGCCACCGCCAAGTGCACATCTTCATCCTCCATCGGCCATTTGCGCCACCCACACCTCACTGGGATCGGATCACCTCAGCTCGATGGAGGCGGAATGCTTTCAAGTTATTTCTCAGCGCTGTCTTCTTATTGGGATCAAGTCAATATTTGTCGAGTAAAAATTACTTCCTGCTCCGAAATGGTGGCATCTCTTAAGTAGCCCCATTCCACTTTGATGTTTGCATTCCTGCCGCCCTCTTAATTTACGAAAAATTACAAATAATTGTTTGTATAACTTGATGAGACCAAAAACGTTTTAATTAGGGAACGTTCCACATTTTGCGACCTGCAACTTGCCTTCTTTTAATGAAGAAAGTTGTTTTATCTTTCATGTTTTAAGAAATACAAGCGCAAGTTTAAATAAATACTATATGTTGTGTTTAACTCATGTACCTTTTAAAGGTGCCAACTTCTTCTTGTGTATTTTATTTCTATGGAAAGAAATTTTAAATTTAAAATTTAATTTACTCAATTTTTTGTTATTAAAAACTTTTATTATCTTTGACGGTTTTTAATATTAACGATACATCTATATGTATGGCAAGGTATGGTCACCACTCCATCCAAAATTAAAACATATTAAAATTCAAATTGAATTATTTTAGTGATGGCTTGTTCGTGGGAGAAAAAAAATGTGTAGGAAACCGGCGTGTCATTCAATTTTGCAGAGCACATGTCCACTTCGGGATTGAGTTTCGATTTTTTGCTGTCTGGCCGGAAGGGAGTTAAACCGGAAATGCGAAAGGGGCGGAACCACCCACTTCGCACTTGTCAGTGGGGGCGGGTAAACTTGGCCGTTGTGCTTGTTGTTGTCGCAGCTGTTTGTTTGTTTGTTTGTTGTTTGCTTTTAGCCAGCGCCAAAAGCGTGTCAAACGAAACTGTTAACTGGAAACTGAAAACGGGCGGGCGTTTTACACATGGGTACTTTAATGCGTGAAGCTCGGCAAACACAAATTCAGAAATGTGTACCCAAGAAGTCAAGGACTCAGGAAAGCTTTCAGATTTATTCGTTGCAACACAAATGAGGCAAGGCAAACAAACAATCAGTCGAACTGATTGCTTATCCAAAAATTATATTCGATTCGCGAGGCTAACTGGCCTGCATTTTTGGCGGCCCAGCCTTCAAACGAATTTACATTAGAATTTTGCCAATCGCACTTGAGTTTTCAACTATCAACACGTAAAGATGTCAGCGAATCCATTAGAAAGACGCCATTAGCGTCGCCATTTAGTGTCATTAGCTGGAATTCATAGTCGTTCTTGAGCGCGTGGACATGCCGGAACTCAAAGGCGACCTTTGATCCAATGATGTTGGCCTAAAAGCTTGGCGGTCGCTGCAATTACCGTTGTGGTATCCTGCATCCTGGATCGCAGTCACGCAAAACTTTGTCAACGCCTGCAATTGGCCTCGAACCGCAGCAATTAGTTGGTGTGGCCTCGTTTAATGGCCTTGTAATTGGTTATCGGCAGACCCTACTTAGTTGAAAGGTATCTGAGTTTATCACAAAAAAAAGCAACTTTAATTGGGGCAGTTAGATGTTATAGTAGGATAAAGCGGACCCTTGTTAAACTCATGCTTTTGGAAGTGGGTTTTTCCAATGGGACAAGCAACTGCAATCATATGTTGCAAGTTTGAAAATATTTTGAAAAAGTGCATTTACCCGATATCTTGCTACTTTTTTTAAAGACATTTTGGTAAGGTATTGAAAGCTTTCTATTCACTATGGAAACTGGCAAAGTGCCACGATAATCAAAACAATATGTATCCAGGGGCTAAGGAATGCGATTTGACCAGGACTTTTTCCAGGAATAATAGCGTTGTGTATACCGCTGCCCCCACTTCCATTTGTCGAGTTCCTAACCCGACCATCGTGTCCATTGCAGCGGTCCTGTTGGCAGGATGTGAAATAAGTGCGAAACGTTTCATCTGGCTTATTGCCATACAGCATCTGCAGGAGAAAGAAACCAATAAATGTGGCTTTAAGTGGAGCATAAATGTAATATTCAAATGAAACTGCAATCGTTTTTTAAATCACTATTCAATGTCACTTTAATTTAAAGAACTTTTAAATATAACAAATAGATTAAAACAGAGATACAAATATTTGTGGTTTCACTTACCAACGGCTTGTCCTGGCAGTCGCGTCGGAAGGACATCACCTTGCTCGAGTTACGCTGCAATGGTAGTGGCAATAGGAGATCCACATTACAAACATATGCTCAACTGATTAATGATACCCACTTTCCCGATGCCACCAATCATCACGCTTGGTCACAGGGACCTATTTGCATTTTGTATCTGCAAATCGAATTTGCATTTGTCCTCGTTTCAGCGGCCAAAGTAATTAATGCCCCAGGTCCCAAGTGCCTCAAAAAGCAAAAAAAAAAAAAAAAAAAGAAATAAAAGCAAAAAGCGGGTGAAAGGGTGAAATGCAGATGTGGATTGTGGATGTGCGGCACCGAGGCAATCTATGGCCCAAAAGCTAATGCGTAAACAAAGTTCACACTAGGGACATCGTTGGCTTGTAGGATTGGTGGGTCGGATAAAGTTTTAATTGCATTGCAGCTAGCTAGCTGGCTAGATGGCAATGCGACTAGCATAAGTTTCCGCTTCAGGCGGCTTTGATCCGCACGAAATTCAATCAGTGAATTCGGCCTGTCTAATGAGTCGCTAGCAAAATTTGGAAACCTCATTTGGTTATGTAAGACCTGGCGGACTGGGGCTTAAAAGAGGCGACAAAGTTGACTTTGTGGGTGGTCGTAAGCTGGCCTAAGCCTTCCACGGGATCCATCGGCTACATGGAATCGTTGGGTGTGGGATCTCTGCACTGTATGTGCTCCTTATACGCCGCTCTGGCTTTCCATTAAATTATGGTAATGGATTTTTTATGCACTCTGTATTCGCTTCTTGGGCTTATTTTACAACCACTTCCCGCGTCGTTTCTTTGCTCCTTGGATTTGAGCCGCTTACTGTTGGAAATTAAAGCCAGACGAGCTGCGTCAATACTGTGAAAATAATCAAGGAGTCTGCACTTGATTGCTGCACGCATATTCACACAAAAGGGGAGAAGAATTAAACCTTTTGAAACACGCAGAATGTCTAGCACGATTGACTTAATTCGATGAAAAATATTTAATTTAACTACAAAGTAATTTTCTTAAGACTACTTTACTGACAGCATTTTATGTTTACTTGAATGAGGAAGTAAAAACATTCTGTTTGCATGCACAATATAAAATGCAATCTGAGATTTGAAAACAAATTGATATTGTGTAAATACCAGGACAAATATGTACAAAGTGCACTAGTTACTTTCTGTACTTTCAGTATTAAAGTTAGCATTGCTCATACGCCGCGTGGACCGGCAGAAAGTTCAGCTCCGGATTCAATTAGTCGAAGTGGAGAGTTGACTCGATTTAATGGCTCCTTCTGTGTACATTCGTTGTTTCTGTGCTCATCCCTTACGTGGCCCGTCGCTAATTTCACAAAAAGGGGCGAAACTTTAGCTGTGGCAACATTTAGCCAAACAAAGTTGAGCGATGCATAAAAATCAGGCATTCCGTGTGCCACTTTGTTGCCGCAACAGCTGCGCTGCGCTGCGGGAGCTCCAAATTGAAAGGATTGGGAAGATTGGGAGCGAGTGTGTCTGCAGATGGCTGACGGCATACGTGAAGAGTTAAACGCTCCGCAATTCCCGTTTGCCGACGTTCGGGAACATTTGTGGCACGTTCAACGGTCGTTTTACGACGGGGCAGAAGTTTTTCCGCCTTCTACTCAGTTTTCCACATACGCAGCGATGAAGTAGAAGTGGAAATTTGTACAGCATACATATACATTTAGTTTTTTATTCTGTTGTTTTTATACCCAAGACATCACGCTTAACATCTTTAATCCTAACAACGAAATGCTTCCAAATGATTGTCCTTTTAGAAATTTAATTATTACTAAGGCACTCCAAAAGTATTTATTTCTAATGAAATGTTAGTAGATTAACTTTTTAGATTAAGTTTTTACGGCTCCATTTTTTTTTATCACATTCCTATTTTAATATTAGTAGAATATTTGCCACTCACCCTAATTTCCACGCGCATTGTCACACAGTATTTCCTGGTGCAGTTGAGCACAGTAACAGCACTGGCGTTCTTCAGACAGGAGTTATCACTGTAACCGTCCAAATAGGTGCACACATAGCAATCGAGCGCTGCAAAATATACACGATATATGTACTATATGTAATAGAGGATTGAACGAGGTCATGACGTTGGCTTTCGTTTTCGTTTCGTCTATTCGAATTTAAATTTGATTTTGATGATCATCGTGTTGATCGTGTTGTCGCTGTGCTTTTCTTAGAATTTAATAATAGCCAGCCCCCCCAGAGCAGTGGATGCAGCAAAAACAAACATTAGCAGCTATAAAAACACAATAATTAATTGAATTTAAGTGAGAATTTTGGCAGCAGACTTTCTGTCTATTTGCCAAGTGGCACGACAGCGTCCTCGACATGTATCGCCGGCTATATCTATCTATATGGCTATACGAATAGAACAATCTATATTTAAATCAGCCTTTTGTGTAATAACAGTGACGTCAATGGCCCCACTAGTGGCCACAATTTCTTTGGCCCGAGATGTGTAAACGGATTGATGACACGAGACTTTTCGGTCGACCCTCGAGCACAATGGTGCTCTATACGTAAATGTAAGAAATCAAAAGACATTGAAATGATGGGCATCGAAATCCTTAGCGCTTAACACGAACACAAATCTATTTTTGTTCAGAATCTGCATTATGAGTTCTGCATAAAAGATTTGACCGCGGGGATCATTTTTGGCACGCTTCGATGCGGTTCGCGGTATTCGAAAGATAGAACATTGTATCATCCCGAGTGAAGCGGTTTACAATGGGCTCTAATCGGCGAAAAATGCAATATATTTCATATGATATGTGTGCTAAATAATCGAGTGGTTACTCAGTTATATAAAAATAGTTGTTATAGTGCAAGAAATTTTAATTTCTGATTAATGTATTGAGGTGATTACTCATAATACTTTCCACATAGTTTGTAATAGAAATATATTTTATTTATAATGATCTGCAAAGTTTACTTTCTTATTGTTTTATACCCACATACCCATGTCAACATGACGTATGAGTGACGTATTTATAAACTGTCTTGTCGAAAGTAGATTTGACTTCAAGTGTAACCATTTGAAAGCCTCATTTACACTTGATGGCAACTTGTGGCGAAATGAAGTCTTTTTCTAAAATTAAACACAAATCCTTTGTAATTTGCATAAATGTAAAATTCAGTTCTAAGAATAGCCATTGAGCTTGAGTGCCCTCAGTTTGTCGCCCTCGAAGATTCGGCTTTCAAAACTGTCCGTTCCACTGTGACTGGAGGACTGCCGAGATCTTTGAAAAATGATTTGTATCATCTTTTGTGAGGCAATCAATAAATTTGAATGTGGTCATAGGCGAGTGACGTCGACAGCTGAACTCGACAAAACAGATGAAAATGAACCGAACCGAACTGAACCGAATTGTGAGTGAATAGCACGGAAGGCACAGTTCGGTGAATCAAGTGGTGGGGGGGGAATCAGGTCTCTGTGTCCAATGCCCAGAAAAGTGAGGCGAAATGAGTGCCAAGAACACATTTCAAATTCACCTGATTTTTCTCGCTAAATTTCCGCTGAGTTATGAGTCGCGTAGCATGGCAATTTCGCAATAAAACAGCTAATTAAGTTAAGCGGAAAACGACCTGCTAAGTGAGCACTCAGTGCCAATCAGTGGGTAAGGTTAGGATTGAAATGGATGGATAATGGAACGGTTAGGGAAACCCGTAGAAATACCATTCGAGAAGGCTGCTGACATTAAGACGACGCCGAGCACCGTAAATGGTAGTAGAGATTTTGACAGTCCGTGCGGTAGATTCATGGCGATGACTTCTATTGCGATTCCCGAGCTCTGACAGCTGCAGGCGCGAATCCGGACTGGTTGGCTTCGACAACTGGCACTTGACTGACTCGAGTGGAGCTCGATACGATAGCCGTCCATGTCGATTGATGTTTGATAAATGGCAAACAACAACAGATCGATATACATAGGTACACAAGCCTTATCGGCTGGCTAACAGGGAATACAACTCTATTTGAACTGTAATTAATGGTAACAATACTGGTTTTTCTTTTTGCTTACAGCCCGACCGCTATGTCCCCGGCTCCCCCATCTTCCGCGAGACCAGCAGCCCAACGCCCCACCCCGCCCTCGCGGGGCCTATAACATCGCCGCCCACTTCAGCCTCCTCCTCCTCCTCCACCAGCACCGCCGCCGATAGCACCGCCAGCAGCACCATTAACGCACCAGGAGCAGGACCAGGAGGAACTGCAACTACCAGGAGCCGAGGAGCCAGAGGTGGGTGCACATGTCTCAATGGAAATTGAATTAAAAATTTACTTTCACGCAATGGCTTTTAAATCACTTGGGTTGCAAAACTAATTACAAAGGTGTCTTAAAGAGTGTGTTAAGCAAAATCAAAGCTGCATGCTTGAGACATACTATTCAGAGATAGGAAATTATATTTATATATATACCAAAGTATTATTAAATAGTTATAAAGTTATCATTGTAGAACTTTTGGTAGACGATATAATTGGTCTATGAGTAGAAACATACATATGCATCCAATAAATCATTTATTAAAGGATGTTCTCATTTTCTTTTAAAATAGCATTTGGTATTATTTGCATCGAAAACTAGTGTCTCAATTCCGAGAACATTTCCATCAACTCAAATCCGCTTTTTTTTCTGCGTGTCGGGTAAGATTTGTGGCCTGATGGCTGATAGTTGACATAGTTTTCGCGACATTTGTGTAAATAATGTACAATGGCAACATGCAAATGGCCCTGCCCGTATAATTTCCGGCCCTGTCAAACTTTTCGCAAATTCTGGGCCAAACTCTTCGTCGTAGTCGACCTCTTTAGCGCGCCTTGAGTTCCCTGACCTCCGGCGACAGTCGCCCATGGAGTGGACTATATGGCGGATATGGGTGGAAGGCAACCTTATGGGGAATCTCTTTGAGTGCGCCTGGATAAACAACCACAATTAGGGGAGTGAGTGAGTTGGCCGGGATATTCTGTCGTCCGCACAATTAATTGTGGAATGGAATTCGATTATTTGATGATTATTATCTCAGCGCTGTTTGATTGTGTGCTTTGTTTTTCCACGAAAAGTTCGCCCCGTTTACGTGCGAAAATCTCTCGCCGCGTTTGTGGCCCGGGGAAAATCCCCGGAGAATGGAGCTCAGTTACACCCCCGTTTTGGGGTTGACTCACTTAATGGCGCAACATGTGAGCCATCGACGAATAAGGTGGCCATGTCACGCTATAGTCCATCGATTTTATTTGTTGATTTAGGAGCGAACTATTGATTGTCGGAGGTGGGGTATAGCTATTAGTTGTCGTTTGAACTGCATTTATTTCAGAAATTGTTGTAGTTGTTATTTGAATAGTACACGGTGTTTTAAACTTTAATCAAAGAAGTTTTAATTGCATTTAACTTTTAGGAAGTTTCACATGGTTTCATATGTACCAGTTTGTATATATTTTACTTAGTTAGCAAACAGCCATTTGTGTTTACCTCTGCAAACCCATATAAAGCAACCGCAATAGGAAACTAAAAGCTAGAAAGAAAACCGCAAATGTCTCTTAACGTAAATAACCAGCTGACTCTTAATGCCCTTTTTCCACAGCCATGACGGCATCTCTTGCTCATGCCGCACAGGGTAACCACAACAACAATAGCAGCACCAGAAGCACATCCAACTCCAGCTCCAACACCGTAAAGTCCAAGCCACCGGCTGGCTATATGAGCACCCGATCGGCGGCGATGATGGCCTTGGCATTGGGACAAACATCGGGTGGAAGGAGCGACAAGTCACCGCAAGCTCCTCGAGCCGCATCACCCGCCCAGTCGCAATCCCAGTCCCAGTCCCAGTCCCAATCGCAGTCACCCCATCCCGGTGCTACCAGAAGGCTATCGAATGCCTCATCCCTACCCAGCAATGTGTCCAGATCCAAGCCATCAACTCCGACGGCGACCAGGGCGGCAGCACAGCTAAACGGTTCCGGTCTCTTCTCCGGCGGCAGCAATTCCAGCGGCTCCGACAACGATGGATTCAGTGCGTCCGGCTCCTCGGCTGCCACTGCTCTGCGTCGTTTATATTTCAAGAGCGGACGCAGCATTAAGAACAAGATCAATGCCTCGACCACGTCGTCGACTCCTCTGAATGGACTACCCTTAAATCCGGTGTCCAGTGCCTATCACAACTCCGTTGGTGGACCGATGCACAATATGACGACTGCAGGTGGAGTGCCAAAGGTAGATATTTACAACAGAATTTAGTGGTAATTCCAGAAGCACTAGTTTCTATGCCATTTGCATTTCATTTAAAATAGACACTCTGTTTATATGTTAGCCTGGCTTTAAAGAAACAAATTGGCAGAGATTACCACCACGAGCTTTTTACATTTATTCCTTTTGAAATGTGCTAAAAAGCAACAGACCAGAAGTAATTTCTGTAATCCCCTTGCAGCTGGTGGTGATGGGCACCTCATCAGCCTCGATTCCGGACACCACCATTAACACGTCCACTGACTCGGCCTGCACGCTCATCACGAATGTGACCCACACGGATACCTCGGAGACGTGCGACTCCCTGGACATGGGTGAGTTGCTTCACATATATTCCGATCTGATTGCTTGATTGATGTCCTCGTGCGGCCGAATTAATTAATCAACTAATCAATCTGGCCCGCGCCTTTTGCAATTCCTTCTTTCGTTTCCTTCGCCAGGTGACAACTCGTGTCCCAGTGAGCCGCTCTTCAGTTCGCTGGAGGAACCACTGCTCACCGCCGTCCACATCGATTCGGAGCACGAGGGATTCGGCGGCATGGGTGGCGGTAGAGGAGGCGCCAATGGACGCGGCGCCACTGAACTGGAACTAACGAGCTGTTCGAGGTATCCGCCCAGGCCCGACATGAATCTCCAGGACAGCGTCGAGGTACGAGGCGGAATTTAATTCCGGATTAAATTCGCTTGGAGAACAAGCATTTTCGCAACTGAATCATGAGATTATTTTTCATTTGTGCCCAGAAATGGGTCCTTATTCCTCCTTAAAGTCCGAATTGCTTTTTATTCATAGCCCAGAGCGAAGGTTTCGTTCCGTTTGGAGTTCTTGAAATTGGAAAATGTGTATGAGGCACTTGTAACAATTTAAACGTTTTTAAGGTTTATATAACCCTGACGCACTTAAAAACAATTGATTGCTTCAGTGCCTTGAACATGATTATCCACTTTGGAAAATATTTTCATTGTCATATAAGCGGTTAACTGCCAGTGCATTTCCATAAATTTACCCAGCACTTAATCAGTCATAAAGGAACCTTAGTTTTTATTTATTACCTAAGAGAATATTGGCCTTATGGTGTTATTACGCTTCCCTACAGAGCCAGGAGTCCTGCTTGTCCATCCTGACCGGCGAGCCGTCTTCCACAACGCCACTTCTCTCCTCGCAGCGACGCCACCCGACGGGCGGTCACTCGCCGGGTAGCCAGCGACAGGAGGAGCGCCGGGAACGCAAGGAACGGGAGCCCAGTACGGCTCCGCCGCCCACTCGAATCCGGGAGCACTTCACCTTCGATCCCCCGCAGTCACCGAAGTCGGCGCGCAGCAGCGAAAAGTCCACCAGTCACTTTTCCTTCAAGAACTATGGTAATGAGTCGGCAAAAGATGCCGGAGTTGGCTCGGGAAAGGGAACTGGATCTGGAGCAGGAGTGGGAGGAGGAGGAGGATCTGGATCCGGGGTTGGAGGAAATGGAGTTATGGCCGCAAGTGAAGGCGATGAAGAGGATGACGAGCGCAGCGGCGACAGCATTGGTAATCGCAGCAAAAAGCTAAGACCGAGGGAGCGTGACCCCAACCACATCTCGCCCAGCGTGTCGCCCTCGCACAGTCGTCGGGCCAGTCCGAAGCGAGAGAAGCGGAGGACCACGCCCATTGCCTCCACGGGGGCCATATCCAAGGTCAGCTCGGCACCGCCCACCATGAAGGATGCGAATTTTTTCGGAAGTTCCGGGAAACAAAAACAGCGACAATCGCAGAACATACCGCCGCACCAACTATCGCCATCGTCGCAGCAGCGAAAGTACTCCTCCAGTTCCTCGAGCGGCAGCAGCGAACGATGCTTACGGGAAGCCACCGGTCCTGGAACTATGTTCCCCTTCGATCGTGAGGCGCTGGACTACGAGCGCATCCAGCGGGAGTGCTTTGCTCCGAGCTCCACAACGGCCAGCAACAGCAGTGATTCGGAGGCGGAAAACTGTTCCGTGTATGAGCGAAAGTCCGGAGCGGACATCTTTCAGCAATACTCGCGATTGAGCCACCAGGAGCAACTGCAGCAGCATTACCAGGAGCCGCGCGACTGGGAGCGGGATCGGCCGCCATCGCGCAAGAACTCCAAGCGCATCAGGCCGGATTCGGTAATCCACACAACCATCCGTGAGAACCAGCAGTACGTGCCACAGTCGGATGCCTTCTATCCCCAGGCCAAGTCCTCCTCCTCGCCCAGCGATCACTCCTACGCCGAGCTAAACAAGTTCGAGGACATTGCTAGCAAATTTGAGCAGATCCCGCCCAAGCATGGCTCCGTATCCGGATCTGGATCCGGTTCCCTGTTGAATCTTCATCACAAGATGCCCAGTCCGGGCAGCGAGTCCGCCGTCAGTCCCACGGACTCCGCTCGCCGGAGATCCTTCAAGAACAAGCAGCGCCATCAAAAGGAGGAGCACTTCTATATCCAGACGGAGGATCGTAGCGGAACAGCAGCTGGCAATGGACCCATCAACGTGACCGCGAATCCGCTGGAGGCAGCCGCCGTCTGCAAGCAGCCGCGTGCCACCATCGTTGTTCAGCAGGTGAGTTTTACAAAGAGGAACTTAGTAGGAGGGATTGCTTTTCACTTTACTGATCTTGTTCTATAAATATTATCCATGATGCGCATTAATTTCTTACTAAGGATAGTACCTGGCTGTGTAGTATCAGTTCCCAGGAAATTTTCCAATGTGTGGCGCGCGCAGATAATGAGTTCATATTGATTTATGGGCCGGTTCTATTGATAATGTCTTTCGAGCACATCTATAGGAACATACAGATAACGGAAGCTCTCTTTGTCCATCTCTCCATCTTCGATTGGCTCCCTTGTGGGGTCTCCAATGCAATTTCGCTCCCCATTATCCATTTTCCGTATATCGCACCGCTTTGTCTGCGCTCTCACACCCACTCCCACTTTTGCTCTCTGCCGCTCTCTCTCTCTCGCCCGATTTTCACAGCTCATAAAAAGGGGCGCGCGCCACCGATCTCGTCAGTTATAGAGAGCCATCCGAAAGCAAAGCATCGCCATTAAAGCAGCGGAAACGCGAGAAATCAGATCAAAGTATTATTATCTACAGATCGTGTTATTAAGTGCCAACCTGTTTGTGTTAGCTATGTAAACGCGGTGCCTTACGGACATATAACGCTATAAAAAGGATAATAAATCCCTTAAACAATTTACAACAAAGTTTCCTATTCCAAAGTATATAAATTCGGTGAATTAGTGTAAAATGGCGCCCTTCTACAAGCGCATCTGCCGCAGTCTTTCCAAGCGCTACAAGGAGGTAACTATATCACACAAATCTTCTAGCTATATTGCCTATGCGCTGGGGAACATCCGACAAAATCCCCAATCCCCAGCTGCCGCTTGATTGATTTTGCTAATGAGCCAACAACTAGTAGGGGGGTGGAATCAATAAGCCTTCAGTTGATAAGATACCAAGTTGATGCAATGATCCATCGAACAGCCGATATGCGAGATTTATCGAGTAACAATGACGTCAATTTGGCCATAAATTTTCATTCAAGTCCGCTCCGCTTTGCTTGGGTCCGCGATAGTGGTTATGGATGAATTCCTGCATAGATCGGAATTCGGATAGCTTGTTATCAATGTGGACACCCACTTATGGGGGCTGTGGATGTTATTGCTACACAATAGCCGTTTCAGTGAATGAGTTGCTGACCCACAATGAATTTTGTCGTAAATAATTAAAATGTTGCAAGTGACAGCGAAATATGGGGGATATTCTTTATTATTCCGAACATCTCCCCGATGACAGATGTCAAAATAAACTACCACAACGGAACGAGAGGGACCCAGTTGCCCAGTTTGTAGAAAGTCCAAGCAGATCGCAGGTTGTTTGCGCCTTATTTATTTACTTGCCCACATCGGGATCATAAAAACATGAAAGCAAAGGCCGCCAAAGTGGTGGCAAAAAGGGGCGGGAACGTGTCGCAGTGCCAGACAAACAAAAAAAAACATAGATATAGATTCGAGGTTATTTAACGGTTTCATTGTAAATGGCGGTGAGTTAGCATTTTATTCCTCGAACTTTTGCCCATTATGCATAAAGAGAGAATCGCTGGGCGTGTTGAAGAAGTGCATATATGTATATGTGTAGATACAGATACAAATACAGATTCAGATAGATTATAGATGTTCAGCGCGAAGGCATTTCCTGGTGCAAAAGAAAAACAACAACAGATATAGATATGTGTACAGCAGCATACTGGCAGGAAGAGTATAATGTACCATTCAATTGAATTTTCCATCCGAAACAATCCAGAAGAAACGATGTGCGGAGTGGAGATTTTCCCGAGAAACAGGCGAGGCGCATCCTCCATTATTTAGTGGCCCAACATTCAATCAGGTGTAAAGTGTAATTGTTTCTCGCGAAGATCGATTGCCTCCATAAGTTGCAGATGGATTCGGGGTGTGCGTGAGTGGGCATCGAGACGTATAAATCTACATAAATTGCATGCGTCCCAGCGATACCTGGCGATTTATCTACCGATTCACCTCCTTCGATTCAGTTTACCAGCTCACCTTGTGCGCTCCTTTGGCGAATTATTAGCAGGCACGCACTTGGCTGGCGATTGCAGCCTTGTGGGTGGCGGATGGGGCTGGTTGGGGCTGATGGCGTTTGGAGGTTGTCTAATCCCCATTCCCACCCCTTATGCCATTTCCACCTTCAAAGTAAACATCGGCAGAAACGCAAACATGTTTCCCCAGTTTTTCCCATTGTTGGTTGTTGTTTCCTATTGATTTTACATTGAGTGGTCGAATGGCTTTCTTTGATTTCAGGCAAATGTGTGAGAGAATGCATTTGCCGCTCGTTGGCCTTCGATGCCATAAATCGCTTAAGGTTTGTCCTTGCTGGATCTTAAATTTCCACGATAATCACCCAAGCGAATGAAATGAAACTACAAAGACTAAGCACAACTAATTACCTATTATTTGTATCACCGAACTACACACGTTAATTGGCCATTATTTCGCTGCCTCAGCCTTCAAAGGTCAGTTTCCCCAACATTTCTTGGCACTTTCACTTAGCGCCGCGGCCATTCACTCTTTTAGTTGTTGGAAATCGCCAGAATTTTGCCGATCATTGATAAATGATAAATGGTTAAAACGGCTATTGACTCTGCCAGGGCCGAAAATCCATATCCAATGTTACTAATTATAGCGCGTTTTTGGCCAAACATTCGCCACTTGCTTGTGGTCACGGACTCGATTAGGTTCACCTCAACCTTAGCACTGCGATTTGAACCCAGTAATTGGCCAATGCCCGAACAGACCTAAACTTTCCTCGCAGCTGGACGCTGCGTATACTTGATAATTGCCAACGGGTCGGCTACTTAATTCGGCCACTTGATGCCGCCTCTGATACTCTGTGACCCCTGCAGCTACTTCATAATCACCACCTCCTTACTTTACCTCCCTCTTTTTGAGGGCACTGTGTCTCTGGGCAGATTCAGTAGGCCATTCGGTGCCATTCTGCTCGAGGCCAATTGCCTTATAAAGTGACATTAATTAGTTGATTTATGAATCGCCCCCGCACACCTGGGCCCGCTTTCATCCTTCTACATTGATGGCAAATTCATTGACCCCATTCGGTTTGGCGAAGGCTACTACTGCATTTGCTGCATCAGCATCTGCAGCTGCGTCTGCATCGGCAACTGCACTTTCTGCAGCACAGCCATAAATAAACCTTTGCTATAAATAAACAGCAACAAGGAGATATAGATATATAAGAGTTCTGCTCTTGTTATTGTGCATATGCCAAACATACCAAAAGTAATCGTTCGCGGAAACATTTCCCAGCAGCGCAAATAGTTTGCTGCAGGTAAATAACCTCAGATGCTGCACTTTGCACTTCCTTGGTCAGCTGTCAGACGCGTGCACAGTTGCAGGAAAAGAAATCCCCCTTATGAGAAGAAAACACTCGAAATGTTTCACTTGGTTTTTTTGGGGGGGATAAACGGTCCATCACATCGCAGACACTTACATTTCGGCCAACATCATGATTAGTGTGCGGCGTGAAAATTATGGTGTTTGGAAAATCGCAATTTAAACAGCGTCTGCCTCCGGTAATGATATGTTTTTCACTTCGGCCGGACCCCACATCAGGTTCTACGAGTTTACCAATTTATTTTTAATATTCGTGCGGCATGAAAATAGCCAGAAAACGTGGCCAACCCCCGACCGCTGGCTCTTTTCAGCCGGATTTCACAGGCGATTGAACACAGAGCGGCGTAAAAATGAAACAAAAACATGAAAAGTGATTTGCATGCATGGCGCGCGATTATTTTCAATACATACTTGCCAAACTAAATGTATTTTTAAGCGATGCCAAAATTGGAGAAGAGCTTGCAAGTCGATGGGGTGTGAAATGAGTACTGGCAGCTCCTGTAATATCAATTATAATCAATGCGAACAATCTGCATAGCTAAATCTGAGAACTTGATAACAATTTCTGTTTGCATTTTCCATAAACAAAACCGAATCTAATTGCATTCCAGTCTGTTCAATTGTTTCTGGGTTTTCTCGTCTTGGTTCGAAAGCTTATTGAATTCGGCCAATCTGCCATCGATTCCTGCCACTCTGCACGTAGACTGCGTCTTTGACAATCCAATTCTTTTGGGCATGGATGCCTCGCTTTCACTCGATTCGAAATTTGAATTCCCAACATTTTATTTGCCTGTTTTTTTTTCGGGGAGCGCTACACATTTTCCTAACACCTCGAGTCGGTTTGCTTTTTAATAGCCAATTCTGAAGCGGTTGGATATAAAAATGGCGCGGCGTAGTACTGCATAGCATCAGCATGGAATCTATAAGAATATTCCCTGAGAAAAATGGTAAAAATGGGAAAATGAATCTGAAAAACAAATGGTTCTTATTTTAAACTTAGTTTAAAATGTCCAGAATTACTTAAATGGTTTGTTGTCACTTAAGGCTGACACGAGCTATGAAAGCTACGAATATTAAATGCAAACTATCTGAGAATAGAACTATAAAAATAATTGTTAAGAAACTTTTAAACCGCCTGCAATCATTTCCCTTTAAATGCTACCCTAGAAGTTCTGTTCTTCATCGCACTTCTTTGCTTTTTCGTTTTTTCGGGAACTCTGGGGTGTATGTAGCAACTTTTTCCCACCCCAATGCAATGCGCTGCTAAAAATAATCGAGAAAAAAAGAAAACAAAAAAGAGCCAACGCACTAAGCGATGCAAGAAAAACTATTTTCGGCGTTTGTGTAATGGGGAAAATGGGAAATGGCAGCCAAGATGAAAAAGAGCAGCGTCATAGCAGCATGTCCAACGCAATATTACTCATACGCCGCGTGTAACGCGTCACTGCTTGTACGATGTTGGGGGACTTTCTCTTTGGTTTCGTCATCAGCGAAATTGTCGCATCCCCTTTCGGCGCCATCAAATTGCTCCCCTGGGTTGGTATTGCCAAAAAGTTTCCCTGTTGGCCACTTGAAAGACATGATTCGAGTGTGGGAAGGTCTAAATAGGAGGAACTGTGAAATCGAGAGCCTTTAGTGGGCGGAATCATTAGCGCCCCTCACACACACACATTCTCACATTATTAATTAGCGCTTGGGTGGAAATGCAGGCGAACTTTTTCCCTTTTTCCTACTGTCATGCCTGCCAATAAAATACACAAATTAATTTGGGCATTTGCTGAATAAATAAATGTGCCCATACGGGTGGTTGGGTGTGCGTTCTCAGGTAGACTTTTGCGAAATATATGTATATTTTGCGAGTGCTGGTGTAATTTATGGTGCAAGCATTTCTGTCTGCGTAAATTCTGGTTTAATTTACCTGACTGGCAGTCATTTGTTTTCTGCCCAAGAAACACACAAATTTAAAGCCGAACTTTGATAGAGATTTGTTTATTGTCCGTTTTTGTTTGCAGCACTTGAAAGATTTAAATAATTTGGTTTGCTTTCCAGAAAGTACAATCTCTAATTTGTTTCTAAAACAGAGAAATTTGTATCCCAATTAAAATACAATAGAAATGGTAAATTTACAGATTACAATAAAGATTTTCAATAAATATAAACATTGCAATTGTAAGGGGATTTCTTATTGTTAAATAAGTGGTGGCATTTAAATTGTATATACAACTATTCAATATAAATTCACCTTCGAATTGGATTTGTATGTTACGTTAAAAGTTAGTTATTTCCAATTACTGATTTTGGCGAACGTCGATTTAAAAGATAGTAACAAAGGTCATTATCTGCCAGGAAAATTAGGCTTGTAGTAGGGCTTATTAGGGGTTACATTAGGCCCTATTATCCATGAGCCAGGTACAATTCTGGTCAATAATCCTTGGCCAGTTAACCGAAGGCAAAACATAAATTTGCAGCAGTGGAAATTCACCTCGGCACGAACGCCGGGAACTATTTGAATTTGCAACTGCAGACACGCAATGTAGAGGCTTACGGAATTTTTTCCGACTTTTGCATGGGCTGTCAGAACACCTGTTCAAGGTGTAGATAAAGCAAAAAGTTTTTTTTTTTAAATCGTTGGGAAAAACCCTTGAAGAGTGGCGAATCCTTGGCGAGTGGCAGAGTGCTACTACTACAAATTCATAAGCCCATGGTGGCAATGAATGAAGTCATCGGGGCATGAGCACTTGGTCGAGTAGTTGCGATTCAATTGGAAAAAACAGCAATCCGCTTAACAATCAACGATACTTCCGACAGTCACCCTTTCCATTTTGATGTTTCTTCTACCCTCTTTACATTTTCTTATCGCTTTTTTTCCCCCCTCTTTTTATAGCCCTCGTTAAGTCTGGACAATACAGTCGAGACGCTGCTAATCAAGAATGAGGGGGACTTCATCAGCGTGGAGCAGGGCAAGGAGCTGGTGGCTCGCAAGCGCAACTCCCAGCAGCTGGCACATCCGCCGGCCCACTTGCATCACCACACCCAGAACCACGCCCACAATCATCACACTCTCCAGCAGCAGCAGCATCAGCAGCAGCAGCAACAACAACACAAGCGGGACGAGAATATGAGGCAGCTCCTGGATGTGACCAACACGCTCACCATTGAGGAGCTGCGCGATTTTCAGATGCGGTATGTAAGCTGGGGCGATCCTACTGCTCCTTCTATTTCCCAACCGACCTGACCTTTGACGGATTACGTTTTATGGTCCGGCCGGAGATTTAATTTCCGATTGAATGCCAATCGATTTTTAAGACTCTCGTAAAAATGCTCGGACCAAAGCAATCAAATTTTAAATGGCCAAACGGACAAACGAAAAAAAGACAAAAACAAACAAAAAAAAAAAAAAACGGAGGACCGCTTTTATAGCCTTCACCTGCCAGCCGTTTTGCATTGCAACAAACTGGCGATGGGAAAAAACGAACGAGAAAAATCCATGATGGGCTCATAACTTTTCAAATTACTCATACGACCTGTTGCCAGTTTGCAAAGTTTTTTTTTCCGTTTTTGTTTCTGTGAAAAATCAGTGGATAAACAAACATTTCGGACTTGCTCGTGGACGCAGTTCCTGCATTTGATTGTCATAAATGAGGTTTTAAATATTTTAAATATTCCACAAACGATGCTGCATTGCATTGAATTGCATTTCATTAGTTGTCGGTCTGTTCAAGAGATTTGGCACTAGAATTATCAATATTTTCCAATTTCTGGCTTGTGGTTAGTTCGTATCGACGCCCAAGGACACTATGCATATGTCCTTTGGCCTGTTGGCATTCACAGTTTCCAAGGACATGGCAGGTGAACGCAGTGAAGCGACTGTTGGTGGCGGCATCGGGTAAGAAATGCATATCTTGATCTCCATTAAACTGCTGTCAACTGCAGTTTTGGTTACAACTGGTATGCCGTTGACTTCTTCCCTTTTTTAACCCCGAGTGACAGAACACGAGGATGTGCATAGAGGACTCGCATTTCTAGTTTGGTTTTTGGTACTAACAAGTTCAACCATGTTCGGATTTCAGATATGGCTCACCACATCACAGCCGCTCGCAATCGGTGAAGATGCCCGGCAGCAGAGCATCCGGAAGGCCAAATCAGCTGTGTCTGCCCCAGCAGAGATCCAGGTGGGTGTCCCACATCCGGTTTAGTCTATATGGTTTTAACCAATTACTCTTGGATTTAGGGTGGCTTCCATGCCGAATACAGGAGTAGAGGAGGAGTACTACAGACTGCGTCACTTCTCGATCACCGGCAAGGGTGTGGTAAATCGCGGTGATTCCCTCAAGAGCCGACGCAGTCGCTCCAACAACAGCGTGGCCAGTTCCAATTCCAGCACGGAGCACCTGACCACCCAGCAGCAGCTTTCCGCCCCCGCATCCGTATCCGCTCGAACTTCGCTGGCTTCCAGCAGGGAGAGCAGTACATCCAATCCGGGCAACGGTCCCTACAGGTGAGTCCGTTTTACGGGGAAAGCTATTACATATTTTTGATTTCGCAAACTTTTTGTAAGACTACTAAGGCTTTAAACATAATATAATTAAATGCGTAAACTGAGATTGGTAATAAATATTATTTGCCATAACAAATTGTGGGTTTCAATCTGAATCAGATACATGTCATTAGTCAATGCCGCCCATTTAAACGTGCATTGTAAATCAGAATATATACATTAACCAGAAAGTCCGGCTCATATTTAAATGCGTTACCCTCTAACCTTTTGAAAACAAAATTCAATGGAACAATCAAAAGGTCAAGAGTCACCTCATTAGCATTGAAATAACAATAGAAACAAGAGCCAATCGACTTCGATCGCTTGGGATAATACAATAGTAACATAAAGAGGTTGACTAATTGGCTTTTTCCGCTTTCTTATTTCACCATTCCAGGGTCCTGATGCTGGGAGGTCCTGCGGTGGGCAAGAGTTCGCTCGTCTCGCAGTTCATGACGTCGGAGTACCTGCACGCCTACGACACGAGCATCGGTGAGTTTGTAGCATGCCCCTCCGGAGATGCTTGCATCCGGATTCCCTATTCCGTATTCCGGATTCCATCCCACCCAAGAGCACTGCATAACCCCCAGTAACCCCTGTATCCTACCGTGTCATTCCATGTCTGTCTGCTGGTTGTGAGCGAGTGCTTTGGCTTTACTTGATATTATTTCATAATTCATTTGTTGGCACTACCTCCGTTTTCCTAGTCGATGTTGTAGCTGCCTTGCTGTATAATTATGTTGGCTATTATATTTGTTTCTGATTTCGTTGCTCTGTGTCTGTGCCGTCTGTTTGCCCCCGTATCATATGGCTTTTTATGATTCCGTGTTCGGAAAGTTTATATTCCATAGCTCTGTACTCGTACTCCCCGCTTTTTGTTTGGTTTCTTTTTGCTTTTGGCGTTTTATGATAGCGCCGAGCTATTGCCACCGCCCGATGGGTCAACACAAATTGGCATAAAGCATAACAAACGCTGCTGCAATGAAAATAAATTCGGATCTTTTTTTTGGGTTTTTGCGACTCTAGCTAGGAATGGAAAAAAAAAAAAAAACTGAAAACTGTTTCATTCTTTGGCTGGGAGTCAATGAAAAGATTCGAATAAACATTTCTATTGGCACAAAGGAAATATGGGGGAAAAAAATATTCATAAAACAATAAATGTTGGCAGCGAATGGAAAAATTAAATGGAAATAATTTTGTCGTTCGTCGCTTAGTTGGAAATTTTTAGTGCAATATTTAACGATTTTTGTTTGTGATCAAATCCAAATTCCCTAAGATATATACAAATATAGCAAACGGTCCCAGTGTAAATGCTTATCCAATACACAAAACCTCATAACGAAAATCCGCAATTGTATCATACTGTTTTATAAAGCAATGATAATTTGTTCTGTTTCTCTCCATTCCGAATATCAACCAATCATACAACTCAATGTCTCAAAACTGACCCTACAAAACTCGAAAAACTCAACAACAACAACCGAATTAACAACAACATCTTTGTACATACAACAACAAATTGTGGTTGTAATCAGATCTAGGCAACTGTGATATACGCATTCTAATTGAAAAAGCCGCCGACGGTAAAAGCAACCAGCAACTTAACAAAATAATTATTAACCTTGTTAATTATGCTACTACTTAATATTTATTCAAATATCTCTATACACCTAATTGAAACGCTTTTCGACTCTCCAATTAAATTAACCAAACTCAACAAACTAGCCAAACACTTGATCCACAATTGCATTAGCCCTGCGCTTGAAAGCTAATAAAAAAAACTCCGAAACACACCTGGTTCCGCCCACTAGCCACGCCCCGGAAGTTAGAACACTCCTCCCTCCCCACCGAAAAACCGAAAAACAAATATAACACCAACTAGCCAATATATAGAGCATATAATATATAGTCCCATAGACCGCTCCACCATCGATTGCCATTGTTTCGCTTGTGATTTATGGCCAGCCAGCCAGTCGATGGACGGCAGCCTTGAGGGCAGGCATTCGATATGATTGAAATGATTATGCACATCACAAACACAACTAATGAAATTTAATTAATGATATGCCGGGCTCTGCAATTATTGATTGCCACCTGGGGATGGGAACGGAATAATGGTCGTGCCATATATTCAAAACTATAAATGCCACAACTTCAACTATAGCTATAGCATTTTTAATTAAAAAAGAGGCGCACAGAGAGCCCATTAAATGAATAATAATTGTGAAAACACTCAGTCCAACCAAAACAAAGTCACATTTACCCAGCCACCTTCCTTTCACCTTCCATTTACCCATTTGGTCAGATGACGACTTTTTCGCCCAGTCCATGTTGCGCGTCCATTTCGTTGCACACTTGTGGGGGCCAATTTAATTTCCCATACATTAGCATACATTTCGGGGCAGTCCGGTGTGGACATCCGGTGAATCCCCGCAGCTGTGTTCATTCAACTTGGCTAATGGATATATCCAAATACTCGATACTCGCATGCAGTGGACGACACTTGTAGATAAGCCCATCACAGAAAACATCCAACTAAAACACCTGCACATACTCTTTGTTTCTGCACTTTCGAGAATAGATGTTGTAAATCATTTCATTGCTTGACATTTGAGCTATCGAACTTAAGAGTATAGTTTGGCGCACATGCTAATATATCGGTGCTAACCTCGATTTTCCCCTTCAATGTGTGCAGATGATGAGTCCGGCGAGAAGGCCGTTTCAGTATTACTCAGTGGCGAAGAGTCCGAGCTGATTTTCATCGACCATGGATACACCGAAATGACTGTAAGTACCTTACAAAACACTCATCATCCTCTCAAGGGTATGGGACAGTGGTCACAATAACGCAGGGATATGCATAATTTAAAAGCAATACATTTTTAAATGGAAATAAATTTCAAATATTTGAAAACAATTTTAGTTTTTTTTTGTACATTTTTTTTTTTTAACATCTATCTATTTGCATAAAAGGCAAGTGCTTTTCATAGTGCACTTTAAACAAATTGATTCTCTAATGGACTTAGGTGCTTTCGAAACACCCATTATTATGCAGCCTCCAAAGCCTTGTTGCCATTATTGTGACCAGTGCTATTATATATACATACATACCTGCTCATCCATCCGGCGCCCTGCACTCTATATGTGACATTTCATAATGCCATTAGCATGCACGGCCATCAACTTACCCACACAGAAGCGGGAAATCACACTTTGGCAAAGCCCTCAACCTCACTCAATGTCACCTCGGTGTCACTGCCATTTCTCCATCCTTTCACAGCCGGATGAGTGCCTGACCAACTACGATCCGCACGGTTACTGCGTCATCTATTCGGCCGCGGACAGGAGCAGCTTCAGTGTGGCGGAGCAGGTGCTGCAGGTGCTCTGGACCAATCAGAACATCGCCCAGAAGGCAGTCATTCTAGTATCGAACAAGGCCGACCTGGCCAGGAGTCGACTGGTCACCTCTGAAGGTAAGCGACACGTTATAATGCTAATAAATATGTGGGAGGATTTCGGTTATCTTCCCCTCCCCCATTAACACTGGAAAGTGCGCTCGATTGGGTCTGTTACGAATAGATATACGAGTATATATAAACATAACGATATATAGTTCGAGTGTATAAACAGAACCGTCGTGCAGGGTCAGCTGAAGAGTTTGCCAAGCGGAAGTCATCCGGCGGTTCGCCTACCCAAACAGCCGGAATCTTAAGTGGAGGTGATTCCGCACCCCCCCCCCCCCTTGAAGGTCGACAGTTTCGGGGGTCCTTTTTGTCTACTCAAGTGCTTTCACTTGACTTTTATATCAGATTCCCTTTAAGACCAAGGTAACTCGGGCGCTTTCATCTAAGTAATTCAATATTTTCCGTTAAATTACGTTTGTTATTATGAAAGTAAGGGTGGGTGGTGACTGGAAGGGTTCCCCAGTTCTGCCAGTAAAATGGCAGTGGAGGGAAATTGTTTCAGCGCAAAATTGATTACATTTCGTCCCGTGTGGCATGTGTTCCGCTCAAGGCTTAAGGCCCATAAGCCTATTGTTGTAAACAGGGCGACAACAGGACCTACATTCGCCACCCACTACCCAACGCCCACATCCAACGCACAATCTTGAATTTGGGCGGAGAGTTCCTGTCCACCTAATGCGACGCCCTAATTTCATAAAGTATTTATAGAATTTTGTATGCCTCTGGCAATAATAAAATGAGCGCTTGGCCCAGAAATGTCTGGATAAAAGATATATTCATAAATCTATACATTGTCAAGCTGATTGGAAAAATATGAATAAAACCTAAGTGCGTCACAGGTGATTCTGCCACTCCACAGACTCTAAAAAACCTTTTGAAAATTTAATGTATTTTCCATTTCCACCTCATAACTTTTTGGCATACTAATGACGCACTAATTATTCAATTGGGGTAAATATTGCCCGATGTCGCAAAACTTTTGTTTACCTTTAATTAGGATCCTATTTCATCTGTAATCGAAAATCGGAAGGTTAAGAGCTTAAGTCTTTAAGCGCCCAGGAAAAGGCTGGTCTGCCTATCAAATAAATATATGTAACTTTCGTCACATTGTTAATAAAAATGTGAGGCTGTCATAAAATTTGCACCAGGAGGGTCACCATACGCATGGTGTACCGAACTTTGATGCTTCAGATTTTACGAGTTGTGTACACATCTGTGGACAAGACGTGACGGATGGGATGGGGATTCCCCGCATCATGTTTAGATACAAATCCCAGCCGAGGATGAGGTTTTACGACCAACTCCGAGTTAACTAAGCGAGACCATTCGATTTGATTAACTGGGATGATGGGCGGGCAACTAAGCTGGAATGTGATGCTTTTGGCCATAATTTTTACACATTTTCACTTAACCTCTCCATCGTGCCATTTTCATTACAGAGGGCAAGGCCATGGCCACCGCCTACGATTGTAAATTCATCGAGACGTCGGTGGGCATTAATCACAATGTGGACGAGCTGCTGGTGGGTCTGTTATCACAGATACGACTCAAGCTGGAGAATCCCGAAAAGTCCAGGTTCGTCGAGAGCTACTCAGAAGTAGTCTTTATTTTATTCACTTATGTTTATTATGTTTCTTGCCACAGGGATCTGTTCCGAAAGCGTTCGATTCGAAAGTCAAAGAGACGCGCCTGCTCGCCACTGAATGCCGGATGCCTGAATGCCAATACCCCTCTGGGTCCGCTGGGGGAGGCGGTGGCCACGCCCCCGGGCAGTGCCCAAAGCAGGTGAGTCATCGCCACGCCGACAGGCCATCAGAATCAGGCAGTAATGCTGATGCACCCTACTCTTTTGCAGTCCCCGCAAATACCGTGGATCAAGGACCTCCACCAGCCTGAAAGTCAAGGGACTTTTGGGCCGCGTGTGGACTCGGGACTCCAAGTCGAAGAGCTGCGAGAATCTGCATGTACTCTAAGCACAGAGATTATCCAAAGTGTAACCCACAAGTTTCCTATAGAGTATGCAAGATCCTAAGTTAAAGAAGAAACAGACTCGACTACTACCGGGGGTATTATTCCCAACTGTACATATTGTGTATAATTTTAGTCTTAATTTACGCTAGTCACTTCCTCCATTAATCATTGTATATAGTTTGTCTAAATATAAAACTATTATTTGTAATTGGTTTTTTATGCTCTTTCGTTTTCCTCTAAGCATGAGTTGGGATAATTTTGAATGCTCGTTGTAATACGGCGACTGGAATAAATTAGTTATATTTTTGATTGAAAGAAATCGTAATACAAAGGAATCCAAATAAAAAGCAATAATTTTTAAAATGAGAAAATAATATTTTACCCTTGTTCGTGGACGAATGAATACCAATTGTACTGATTTTTTGAAGATATGGCGCTTGTCCGCCGAATGAAACTTATTGTTAATTATATACGTGTAGTTATACATTTGTAATGGCATTGAATCTCGTTTTAAAATGGCATAAATATTCACATGAATGTTGATTGAATTAAAAGTTCATAATATAATTGATCGATTGCAAACCAGAAACTATATTAACCACATTGTGCAATTTTGCTTAAATAGACCTAGGGATTATTATGCCGTAATTGTTAAACAAAACCATTTTTTTAAACAAAGAAGCCCATCGTGCACCCACAATCCGCACGCCCTAGGTTTCTCAAGTTAGTCGGGACCATTTCAAAATTAATCAAAGATAGCAGAAATACGAAAGAAACACTAGATTTACACAAGGGCTACTTTTAGGTTCATGTCAGCGTAGTTTTACATTAATGCAATATGTGATTTTACACATGGTCCACTAAATCAAGAGCCTAAGCAAAACCATTTTGTTAACGTGTGCAATGCGACCTGCTGTATCAAATATTGAGGTCGGATCGAGAATTTGTAGATTTTTAACTATTAATGTGAACACTAGTAGTGTAGGGCAAATCACACAACTATTCCATAACAATCTAGATGTCCATTAAATGTATTATAAATGTCCATTAAGTATTATAATCACCAACAATTGCAGCACAATGGAATTTAACGGATTTGGAACATTCAAGGAAACCCCCAAATAATACGTGCATCCTAACATGTGTGTAAGATATCCGATCTATAACAGATAGTTAAAATATATACATATAGCTGTAATTGATTTTTGTCCAGAACTCTGTGTATTATTCTCGCTCAACATGAATGAATATGAATTCGAGCCGAAAACTATATAGGAAAGTGATAAAAGCACACTCGATTTTGCACAGATTGTCATATGATGTATAAGGAAAAGCGAAAGTCAGCCATAAATGTAAGAAGCAGCAGAGTGGTGAAAAGTTATCAATTGAATGCATGTTTTAATTTTTCCGCTCCGATAATATATGTCTAATGAGTGTGTATTAAATGTGAAAAGTTAAATTTAAATGTTTTCCAAATCGTGTTTTATTTTGGGGGTTTAATTACAAGGTGCACGGTCTGCAAGCAGGGTAAGTAAAAATTAGTTTAAATGTTGAAAAATGATTTTCATCCATATCATGATTAATTGACTATGTTATATTGTACAAACGTTCACATTTTTTAAAGCTTGCCATAGTAGCTTTCGTTACTATATAGATACTCACCACACTTGATTTACCGAAACTGTTAGCTTACATAGTATGTAGGTATGTATTTGCTAACAGACAGCTTAATTGTTATCTACTTTGATGTCGTGGCATTTGTTTAATAGAAGTAAATTTCGTTTCACCATTTACATGAAGAATAAAGAAGAAAAAGCTATGATAAATTAAAAATTAATACAATTTTACATTTTACTCAATAGTAGTATTTCCAATTAGAACTCTGTTCCAGTTGGAATTCTTCGGTATATTTGGTATATTCCTGGGAGAAACAATGGGTCACACTACGAAGTAGAGGAAATAAATACAAACAAATTGGGCTGTGTAGCGGAATTTAAATTTAAACTTTATCAACGGCAGTGTTAATTAGCGAACCTCTCGGCAAAAATGAATATAAATCTGCCGAATTTCAATGTGAAGAACCTGGTGAAGGAGGCGGGCAGCACAATATCACGAGTGGTGCAGGTGAACAAATCAATGAATTTGGGTGGCTGAAAAAAAAGCGGGTGGTGGTGAACTTTCGGTGGTTGGGCAAATGACAGATGTACCCCAAACCAATCTCAAGCACTTTCGTTGTTTCTTTGCCCTTTTCAACGGCTCTCCATTGTTTTCAATGACCTTTTCAGCTCACGGAGGAGAAACTGGGCACCACGGAGCGCACCGAGTACGACTTGCACTTCCAGAATCTCGCCGAGCGGGCTGATGTGACCAAGACATGGACGGAGAAGATAGTGCGCGACACAGAGTCGGTGCTGATACCCAATCCTCAGAACCGGGTCGAAGACTTCATCTTCGAGAAGATTGAAAAGTCGAAGCCAAAAAGGTTGAGCAACCTAGAGCACCTGGCTCTGGACATGATCGAGGCTGGGGGCGATTTCGGGCAGGATTTACCCTATGGTCAGGCTCTGATCAAGGTCGGCCAAGCGGAACAGAAACTGGGCCAGTGCGAGCACGACTTTATAGCCACCTCGGGCATTTGCTTTACACAGCCGTTGCGCAAGTTCCTAGACGGCGAAATGAAGACAATTGGCAAGGAGCGAGGCATCCTGGAGACCAAGCGCCTGGATCTGGACGCCTGCAAGAACAGGGTGAAGAAAGCGCGCAGCATGCTGGGTCAGCAATCGGTAAGTGGGTGGGATTTGATGGGGTTTCCTTATTGCAAGGGGGTATGATTGATTGGGTTTCGTAATGGCTTTTTCACTCACGGTCTTTTTCTGCCCTCTGCTGCCCGGAATTTTTAGAAAGATGGCATCTCGCCAGAGGCCGTCTTGGAACAGGTATCAAAACCTTGACCGAGCTCGTGCTCTAGATTTATGGCTAATCAATGAGCCAATTTCTAATTGCGATTTTTTCTAGGCGGAACGGGACTTGCGGGTGGCTCAGGCCGAGTTCGACCGGCAGGCGGAGATTACCAAGCTGCTGCTGGACGGGATCAGCACATCGCAGGCATCTCATTTGCGCCACTTGCACGCCTTCATCCAGACGCAAGTGCGCTACTACAAGCAGTGCGGCGATGTCATGGAGCAGCTGCAGCGTGAACTGGCCAAGTAAGTAGTAGGCGATCGATAGAGAATGACTGTGACTTCCACGTAGGCACCAAACGAATCTTTTCTTGCACACCAAAACACCATGTCCCATCCTTGATGAAACCCGTGGTCCCTTCTGGTGGTCTCACTGTGCGTTATGATATCTGCTTGTGGTCTTACAGAATGCAGCATCCCAAGCCACGCCTGCGTATCAATAGCGAAGACGTTGATTGTGGGCCTCCCAGCTCGGTGTCGATGCATTCTTGTGATTCCGATTCATTAGGGGGGATAGCCCTAGATAGCGATCCAGATCCCGATTTGGACAAGTCGCTTACGAATCTGCTCGAAGACTTTCACATAGAATTCGATACGACAGCCGTCTCCACAGTTTAGGGGTCTTGTTATTGTGATCTTCATATCGAATCGGATTCCATGCCCAGTTAACATTAGCATTTAATTTCAAATCATACGTACTAGATAGGTTGCTGTTATCGGTAGTTGTTGCACTTTGTAAAGTCAGGTTTCAGCAGCTCATCTCTCCATTTAGAGCTCGCTATCAAATCGAATCAAAAACTCATTAAACTCTGCATCTTCCATCAGCTTGGGAGGCCCCACGCCATACATTCCGCTCGACGTGAACGAGGCCAGTGCCAGCAAGTCCAACATATCGTCCGGAGCCGCAGCCCGTGGTCCTGGCAACAATCACTCTGCCAATATGGCTGCCACCGGCCACAAGCCTAATCAGCCCATGCACGTCAGCACGGATCAGATGCAGAGGGCACGCGTCCTTTGCTCCTACGACGCCAAGGATCACACCGAGCTTAATTTGAGCGCCAATGAGGTAAAGTAAAGAACAAATAATATCCTAAGCAATGCTTATATATAACTCATTTTTCAGGTGATCTTCGTGACGGAGTGCTCACCAGTAAACGAGGATTACATGTACGGAAAACAGGGTCTATTGAAGGGTCTGGTGCCACGCGCATTTGTTGAAATGCTCGACGAAGAGCACGATGTCACCCTCTAAGCCCTCCAGCAATTTGTTCAGCAATAATCAATCATTCAATAATCTCAAGCAAAATTAATGAACAAGAAAATACTCCAAGTACGGCAATACTCATATGTTAAGAAAGCAGACACGATCGAGAGAAGGGAACGGCAATTGGACAATTAAAGGATGCGGCCAAAGCGGCATTTGGCACTAGCAAGAGAGTACAATAATTTATTAGAATATACATACATAAATATATACAAGGCATAATATACATACATGAGCGTGTTGGTTAGTAAAAGCATTGTAGATTAGCCTTCGGTAATAATCAAACCCAGATCCATGCCCAAAGAGCTACGCTACTCCGTTGCACAGATCACGCTGTAATCAAATATGCATTCTGGCTGCCTGAAAAACCGTCAAGTTATACATGTAAATTTATGCAATTCCAAACATTATGATTGTTAAATCTAATCGCATATCTAAAGAGAAAGTGCTGTTTTATTAAGCTTCTCTACACTCGAAAAAGTATTATATATGTGTTATGTTTGTCAATATCTTAGTTAACAAGCGAAATTCTCTGTGCTTTACTATATATCCTATAATTATAAACGTAAGTATGAAATTGTTAATCCTATTATCTATATATTCAGCGAAGGCGTTTCCAATTATTATCTAATATATTTGCTGCAATTATTATGTTACCAAATTTTTCGTGCAATTTTTGAAAGTCAATTAAAAGAATATTGCTTGTTACATTTAAGGCAAAACTTTGAAACACCAAGGCGCTTGATAGCTAAAAAATAACAGATAAATATTGTTGAAAACGTACAATACAATAATTAAAAAGTAAACAACGATGATTTTTAGGTTTTCAGCAAACAAACAATGTTGTAATATGAAAAGCGAATTTTTAAACACCAACTATTATACTACATAATTACAAATATATGATCAAAATTAAAACAACAAAACCAAATTAAGTTCGATTTATTTTGTATTTCATTAGATTGCCCGTCCAGCTTTGAAAATCAGATCGAGATGGTAAGTGCTTTAAATTATATTTGTGAGCTTTTCTACGTAAAAGGAATAGAGGTGATTTGATTTCAAGAGTTCTATTATCTGAGTTCATTTATAGATGATCAAGTATTTGTTACTCATTTGTTCAATGATAGTGCATAATCACTTTAGAGAGATTTCGTATGTGAGAGCGAGGTGAACTTTAGACTTCAGCGATTATTATTTACAAGACTTTATTGGCATTCATACTAGGTTAACAATCAAGGGCTTAAAATTCGTATAAAAGTATATTGGTCTAGTTTTGATCCAAGATTCCAGTCGTAGTCACACCGCCATTTTCCAAAGTGGTCTTGGCGATGGTGGAAATCTTCTCATTGAGAGACCTATGATGACTGGATGTGGCAGCCTGTAGATTCTTAATCACTCGATCAGATGCCTGAATAGTGAGTGCCTTGGTCATGTTGAGCTCGTGTTGTGCAGTTGGCAGATTCAGATTGACTGCACGGGATGATCGCGATTGCGTCACAACCATTGCATAAATATCAATGGCTGCATTTGCCAGTCGTGTTAGCAAAATTTGTTCGTTAACTATGTTTTTGTTGTATCGCAGCAATAGTTCTTCCACCGATTGTCCAAAAAGATCAATACAATGGGCCGTTTTTTTGGCATAAGGCAAGAGTTCACCCACTACGTGGCCACTCAGATCGGTGCCGCCCAAGCCGACAGTGGAGGCCGCCCGCCTGGAGGCCTCTTTGAAAATCAGTCCCAAATTGGCCGAGGGATTCTTGAATGCGCGCTGCAGTTCCTTAAGGTGGGATCCCGCATATTGAATGCCAGTCAGGGCAATGAACAGCCGGAGAATGTCATTGGTGCCCTCGAATATGCGGAAAATGCGCAGGTCACGCAGGACTCGTTCCAATCCATTATCCACCATGTATCCCATGCCGCCCAGAATTTGTATAGCCTCGTCGCAAACATACCACGCGCTCTCCGAAGCATAGATCTTCGAGATGGCGGCTTCCAAGTGATAGTCCTTGCTGCCGGCATCCATGTTTTGTGAAATAGTAAACGCCATCGACTCCGTGGCGTACTGCAGAATGTTCATCTGAGCCAATTTCTCTTGGATGGATCCATAGTTCTTTAGTTTTTGACCAAACTGAACTCGATTGTTGGCATGCTCGGTGGCCTGTTCGATGCATTTCTTCATTGTTCCCGATAGCGTGGCGCCCATTCCAAACCGACCGTTGTTCAATATGTTCATGGCAACCTTGAATCCATCACCTTCCTTGCCGAGCACATTTTCAATTGGAATCTTTACATCTTCGAAATACACTTCGGCCGTGTTCGATGCCTTGATGCCCATTTTCTTCTCCGGTGGTCCATTGGTTACACCTCCGAAGGATCGTTCCACAATGAAGGCAGTGACCTTGTCCTTCTTCTCGCCAGTCTTCGGGTCCACCTGCTCGGTCTGTGCGAAAACGGTCATAATTTCGGCAATTCCGCCATTGGAAATCCAGATTTTTGAGCCATTAAGGACGTAGTGCTTTCCATCGGCACTCTTCACGGCACGGCATCGAATGGAACCCGCATCAGATCCGGAGCTGGGTTCCGTAAGGGCAAAGGCAGCGTACACCTGCTCGGCGGCCACCTTGGGCAGGTACTTCTCCTTCTGCTCGGGGGTGCCGTACAGCAGTATTCCCTTGAAGCCAATACTCTGATGGGCGCCAATCGTGATGCCCAGTCCCAGATCGTTGACACCCACAATGGCGCACAGCCTGCCGTACTGGGTATTGTTCAGACCGAGGCCACCGAATTCAGATGGCACTTGGATTCCGAAGGCCCCGAGCTCCCACAGAGCCGTCGAAGTGGTGTCATCTATTTTAGAGTTGGCATCGTTGCGGGCAGCGTCATTGACATCGGAGAAGAAACGCTCGAACGGATCTATCAGGCTGTTGGTCAGCTCCTTCTGCTCCGCGGTCAGGACATCCGGATACGGGAACACTTGGCTTGACACCAGTGATCCACGGAAGATGTTGGCCATAAAGGACTCATTCTCACTTGCCTTTTCCTTGCTGCGATTGCTTTCCGCCCCCAGTTTGGGACTGTGCGTCGCTATTTGCCTGCAAAGCGAGGCGTTTCCTGCCAGGTACCTGGTACTTTGGATCGTGTGCCTCCACATAGTTTCGAAATTGTTTGGTAAATCGCCCTTTGGACCGAGAGTCTGCAGTGTGCCCACATTCCCGATCACCCACGACGACGTCATCACCGCGACTTGCGCAGTCCAAATCTGGTATATTTCCTCAGAGCACCGAGTACCGGAGTATTCATCGTTTGGCATATTAAATTCAGTTGGTTTCCAAATCACTTAAAGAGTTTTTTAAATTTCGAAAAGTTTCTGGGGGAGTGTTTTTAGTCGTATTACTTGTTTTATATAACTGTTACTGCTTTTGAGAATTTTTGTATTGTATAGAACTTATCCAAAAATCGTTTAGCATCTTCAATTCTCTTTGTTTTCAAATCTCTGGAAGCGTTTTTAGAAATACAAAATGTATTTGAACCTAACTTAAATCTCGATCTGGATGTGGAAGAGAAGCATTTTGAACCAGATATTATAAATCTGATCCATCTGATGAAGAAGATTAAAGAAATGGTTTTGGAGTAATATTATTATCAATCCTGCTGTATATTGCAAATAGTTAATAATTTACCGCTGTTGATAAATACTAACTGCCCCCAACTCCAAATTAAAACACAAATGACGCTCTTAAACTGCAGTTTAATGTCGATAAATATGCGGCTTTTGAAAAGCTTACAAAAGTTCCCTTGTCGGTTGACCTTTTCTTTCTAAATCCTAACTCATTTCTGTTCAGTTAAATAAATATTTACAAAATGTACACGGTTTTCCATTACAATTAATAATATCTAGTTTCAGTTGATGCGACGTTGCTTAAAGTCTTTTCTTATCTAGTATCGATAATAAATTAATTGCTGCCAGCAGCATTTTTGCTAAATAGAATAGTTCCTCAAATCTTTTTACAATTCCTTAGGATAAGTTACCGTAGACTAAAGCGAAATTCAGTTGCAGAATTCAGATATGTATCTCTGGAGCTGGAGCTGTCTATGTTCTCATGGTGAGCGTTTGGCCGACTGTCATGATAGAATCCAGGAGTGTATAATACCTGCACATCGAAGATGATCAATTAATCCAGTTGGGCAATTATTTATTTATCTACTTACGATTTTCGCCCGGCGATAGCGTTATATGTATGTCCTCACGGCTCAGAACAGGGGCTAAAAGTAAACATTTGGCCAAAGCCCAGACACATGTATTTTTGCTTTTTACCAATAAAACGTGTAAAGCAACAACTTGCGAAGCTTGTGTAAATATTTAAATAACGTTCTTTATTTACTTTTGAGCGGGCTAAAAATAATAAACTCTGTTTCTCGTTGGCTTAATGCTAGTTTAACGGTTAGAGGATATTGTTAAATTAAACGGCCTGAGGCTGAGGCGATTGCATTTAATGTACATACATAAATCGAATATGTTAAAATAATTTAAAAAGGCCGCGCTTAAGCAATTCGTTTCCGTTCGCTGTTGTTTTCGTTTCGCACATGTCTTTCAGGTGGAGCCATGCAGTGGATAATGAACCTGCCGCCTACTAGTTTAAATGCTATCACAGTTTCAAAGTCGAGCATGCAAGAACAACAGTCAGGAGCTAGCTCATGCACGATAAGAGAACTTTGTTATCGTTTGGTGCAGCTTTTTGGGTTATGTATGCAGAGCGTACGGCTGCTGGGACGGCTGCTGTTGCTGCTCAATGCTGCCGGGTGGCGTGGCAGCAGCAGCAGCGGCCCCGCCTCCACTGGGAACAATGCGTATCATACCCGGCTGGATCCTAACGTTCTCACAGGCCTCACAAATATTTAGCTGTGGATGGTTGCGGAATGTACACATGTTGCAGGCCCACGAGTCCAGCGTCTCCTCCTCCTCATCCACATCGGAGTCGGACAGGAATTCTTCCTCCTGTTGTGGCTGCGGCTGCTGTTGCTGCTGCATCTGGTGTTGTAGCTGCTGTTGCTGCTGCATCTGCTGTTGTAACTGCTGCTGTCGCTGCTGCTGCAGATATTGCTGGAACTGATAGTACTGGGCGTACGTCGGTGGCGGCTCCTGCTGCAGCTGTAACAGTTGCTGTTGACTCTGCATCTGGGGCGTTAAACAGGCCGAGGTGGGAGCACTGCTGTGGTGCTGCCCAAAGTCCTGCACCGGCTGGGAGATGGGTGCTGCCGGCACCGAGTGCAGACGTAGTGAACTGGGCGGCGCCTGGACGCGAGCACTTTGACGCTGACGCGGGAATGGCTGTGGCTGTTGCTGCGGCTGCTGCTGTGAAGCATTGCTGGCTGGTAACAGGTGCTGGCGGTTCGTGGGATTGGCCGCCGGACCAGGGCCATTCGCCTGCGGTTCTGTGGATATAAGAGGGGCAGAGTCAGCATAGAAAAACCGATATACTTTGCAATCATCCTTACCATTTAAGCAGTCAAGCAGCCGATTACAGTCCTCAGTCAGTTGCTTGATATCTCTATCCAGTCTTTCAGATTCCCCCACCGGCACCGGCTCAGTCAGGATGTTGATCTCCTGCTCCAGGACGAGCAGGCGCTTCTTGTTGTCCCTCAGTGCATTGGCCAGCTTGTCGCGACGCTGCTTCTGACGCTCGATAGTGGCGGCACGAGCTGAAGTAGATAGAGAGAAGAAAAGCTGATCAATCGATTTGCTGACTGTGGAATGTGTAGCTCCGTTGGCCTGGCAACAAATGATTGCCTTGCGGCATTTCGAATTTCCAAATATTCCTCCCCGCGGCTAGATTTATTTTTCTGTCTAACGCCTCCCATTTTATTACTCTGTTTTGTTGCTAAAAATATTTACCCCACCAAACGCCTGTCTGCCGCAGAGTGAAAGGGGTTCATAAACAGAATTTATATTTAAATAGATAAATTTAGTTAAAATGCGCAAGCAAGCACAACCAAAAATCAATCTAATAATAATTTATTCCTACGAAAAAAAAGGTAAAAATAAATGAATACAAAAAACACACAGACAAAGTCTTTCGATGCATTTTGTGTTTGGCTTTGGGCGACTGTTCATGTGAATATTTTTAGACGCTTGATAGATTTCCAACGGAAATAGCCAACAGGGCAGTGGGCCAAGGGATCTCTGAATATGTCACATCATTATGTGCGATTCGCTGGCATCTTAATTGATAAATTATTTCGTTAATGGCTCTAGCTTTTCTAAATTCCAATTTGTGTTCTATACACCGATGGAAAATTCTCCAACAATATGAACGACATTTAAAGTGGTTTCTCGTGATAGCGTCGCGTGATTAAATGTCAAAGTGTAAGTGCCTTTTGGGCCCACGCTGCGTATGCTTAATACCTTAGCTAATCAAACGGAGAGATTTTCCTGTTCGCTTTCTTCTCTTTTTCTTTGTTTCTTCTCTGGTTTTACCAACCACCCACACGAATCGCCCTGAACTTGAACGACTTGCGGCGAAAACAAATTGAAAACGTCGCAGAAAGAGCGGCAAAAGCAACAGACGTATAAATAATGTGAAAAGTGAGATGGATGGGGGGTACGAAATCGGGAAAAACATGGCCAAAGCCAGAAGCCAGACAAAAAACAAAAGACAGCATTTTTAAACTCGTGGGCGGTCGATATGGTTAATGTTTTAAACGAAATATAATTAATTAATAATATAAATCGTGTACAATATGCTTGTTTATCTATCGCTTTCTTCTACAACGCTGAGCTATGACGGTTCTCAATCATATTAAGTATATAAAAACCATTCAATACGGCATCAGCTGCTGATTTTCCTTTCTCGTGATCTCACTTACTATCGCCTACTGATAACTGCCCCATCCCGTAGTTAATGACGTCAAGATGTATCTCCATCTATAACATGTTCGCTTTTGTTTTATAATTAAACCTATTTCACAATCATTGATCGCTGGTTGTGATCCCATATCTTGAACACAAGCCGCATCGATTATGACACCGGCTAACCCCTGCATTGTGGCACTTTGAACCCATCCCCAGCAATCCGTTAAAGCAAATTAAACCCTGCCAAAAATGTTCGAAGTTTGCGAAACATAAGACAGTCCAGTTCCCGCTAATTCTATTTCAGGGCGTAATTCAATTTCGTTATCAAGTGTAAACAATATTGGGCGAATCTGTCCGCTGATAACAAAACTTCGGAGCCCCACTACGACGTCGTCTGGTCGATAAGCATTGGAATCCAACGGGCATTGGAACTCAATAAAAACAAGAATGTAGGTTTGAAGCAATAGAAACACTTGTCAGTTGATTATAGAATCCACTCTCGTTTAAAATTTAGCACACTTTTGGAATATCATTAACTTATGACGATTGATGGCAATTATCCAACGATGGACTATATTTCAAAATGCTTTTTCCATCTTCTGCTAAAACTACGTTACTAGAGTATAACCGTGAAAAATGTCAATATAAAGCAACTTGGCCGGGCACGTGTGCCCCTAGGTTCCAGCTATATGTATGCACCCCAATTTTGATAATGGGTAACCCACCTTCGCGATCGCATTCCTCCATGACACCTTCGTAAAGGGGCATGGTGGGACTACTGTCCGTGCTATTGCTGATCCCAATGTTGTTATTGTCGCTGACGGCATGGTTGTTACTATAGTTGGATGCCACAATGTGATTCTGCTCCTGCGTGGGATATGGGAAAACGTCCGACGTCATATCAGCGTCCCCCAGACCATCTGCCACCACTGCTGCGGGCGGAGGAGGCTGCTGGTTTGCCGGAACACTTGTCACCGGCTCACAGGGCGTTGCGTACAAGGTCCTTGGGCGAACGCTGCCCGCACTGAAGACACTGCCCTCGTCCGTCACAGTCAGCTGGAAATTCTTCTGCGTCCCACGACGTGCGTCAAAACTAACGCTGGAGTAGGTGATCCCACTGCCCTGCCCACTGGGCGCCGGACCGGCGGTGATGTCAATGGCCGATTGTGCCGAGCCCGTCGGCTGGCGCAGGGTGAGATTGAGCGAGGTGAAGCTCTTGCGTCCACCAGGCGCACTTGGTGACGCTGCCGAACTGGGCGAGGGTAGCCGCGGCGTACACGCGGTCGTCGGCGGAAAGTCAATGCTGCGAAAGTCGCGCGCGTACGGCGGCTCTGGCTGTAGCGTTATGACTGAACGATGTCGCACCGGCGAGGGTTGTTGTTGCGTTGATGCGATTGCTGCTGACGCCGCAGCAGCAGTAGCCGCCGCCGACGTTGGTGACGATAAGGGGACCGCGTTGAGCGAAAGCTCCGATTCGCTGGAGCTCATGGGACTGGTGAGACACGAGGAATCGTTGGAGAAGCTGCCGGGCTTCGGTTTGGGTGGCGGCGGAAGTGGCGGTGCCCGGCGTAGCGGCTTGCTCAAGGAAGTGGGCGTCAGCTGGGCTGGCTGGTGATCCCTCTGCTGTCGCTGCTGGCGCTGCATAATCTTTTGCTGCAGCTGAGTGCTAAACTGACGTTGCAGATTGAGCGTCGTGGGTCGCGGCCTGGGCTGCGTATCAGGATGTGGGCTACCAACACCTGGCGGCGTAGCCACTCCATTGCTCAGCACAGCTTCCGGCTGCGGTGGTGCTATCCGTGACGGCTTGAGCGGCGTGGGAGGCTTGGCCTGCCTATTCTGGTGGTGTTGCTGCTGCTGTTGCTGCAGCACCTTTGCCGGATAGCTCTGCACTGGGATAGGATGAAGCGCGAGCTCCTTCCTCAACATCTGGATACAGTTTTCGCGCTGATGGCAATTCTCATTGACGCATTGCGTCACTATGGCATCGGGTATCGTGGGGAACTCCTGCTTCATCTCATGAAACAGGTGCATAATACTAATGTTGGTGCAATGGCAGCTCGGCTTGGCCTTGCCACTGCTGGCTTCCTGTTGTTGCTGTGGATGCGTTGCGTGATCCAGCAGCTCCAGCTGCTCATAGCTCCCGCTGCGGCTGGCGGGACTGTTGGGATTCGGGTTTGGACTGGGGTTGGGACTCTGGTGCTGATTCTGTTTCTTCCGCTGAAAGTGCTGATTGATCGCCTCAGCTAGGGGGTTCCCCTTGCCGACTGTTTTGCCATTCAATTGATGGGTGTTTGATCCGGGCGGCATTGGTGGTGTAGCCGCCATTTTAGGCCATCATTTGTCACAGCTGGAGACCTGGAAAATGCAAGAGAACACATTAGTCAGGTGCTTGGCTATAATTCAATTACTAAGAGGAAAGGAAATCGATTTCTCGGTTCACCCATTCGGGATTATACCATTGCCCGATTTAGAACGTTTACTAAGCATGTTTGCGAGCACTTTCTCTAGTTCTTTTTTTTTATACATTTTTCAAAATAATAAAAAAGCTGCGGATAAGCAGGGACGGAGAGAGATCTCGGCCAAAATGACATGGGATATTTAAAAATATTTATGACACAACGTAGCCGTGCCATATTGTCTATATCTCTCGCTTTGATTGACCAAAAGAATGGGCCATTGTCAAGGATAGCACAAATAAGTGGTAATATCTGGTAGATACTATCTATTGCCGGAATAGATAAGTTAGATATGGCAAACTATACACGATAGTAAATCGTGTATGCGGATAAAGTTATATTTATAATAAAACTTGTTTTGTATGCAAAAGTTAAACAACACTTTAAATAAAGACCAAACTTAAATTTAGGCTTTTTTTAATTTTCATTTTAACTTACATTGTATATAAATGAATTGTATTTTGTTATCAATTGCCAGTGATTTAACTCAGTTATAGCACTATGAAATCTTTTAAAAACTTGTAATTTCATAAAATTTTCTTTATCATTTATGAAAGTATTTTATTTATGTAGCCAAAATGTATCACACAATTTAAAAAATTTAAAAAATTTCTTTGCCGTGATTAACACAGCTTGTTTTAAAAATGAGGTGTTTACTATTTAGTTGTTTCGGAGAAATGACAATTGTTTTGTTTAATATTGTTTTTCCTCCAACGCAACTTTTAATCATAAGTGCGAAAACCTCACGAAGTTCGCGTTAGAAAAGTCTTTGCAATTTCCGTTTGCTTCGAACGCGTTTGAACGCTTTAAATGCCAGCGAAGAACTGAAGTACAAATATCGCACATTTTGAGAACTAAAGGCCTACAAATCGAAAAGATCACGATGAGCACCAAAGAGGCACACATTCGGCTTATGTGTGTGTGTGGAAAATGTTTGAGAGAGCGTAAACAAAAGGTATAATATGTGTACTTATTCCCGAGAAAATTGTAGAAATTCGAACTAAAACACAGAGTTAACAATAAACACACAATAAAAAACAAAACATTCCGTTGCGAAGTTTGTGAAGTTCACAATGGGAATACTTGAATAAAATGGCGCATATCAAGCATACGCAATGTGGAACAAGTAGGTTGTTACGCTGGGAAATTCGCAATAAATGTGAGAAAAATAATAGATCCCGTAACGAATCAATTAAATCATTCAATATTTTTGCCACACCAATACCACTTTGTAACAGAAATTTGGATCTTTCTCTTAGCCGCTCTCTTTTATAAAAATAAATTTTTGTGTGGGTGTTTTTCACACCAACACTACGAAGCTAAGAAAATTGAATGAAATATTCGAAAAAAGGCAACAACAACAAGAAGCATGTACATATAAAACAAAACAAAAAAAAAAACGCAAAAAAATCAAGGCACAAAATTAATGATATGCTTGCTAAGGTGAAAGAGTTGAAGACGCAGGAAATTAATATTAAAAAGCGAAAACCCATCAAATGGGATAAGCATTTAATTGCTGTCCATCAACGACCAAATGAAAAGCGCCTAAATTAGTTAGCGGCTTAGCCAAGTATTAGAACCGCCCTCGCAGTCCCACTTTTATACTAACAAAATAAATAAAAACAAATAATAAACCGAAGCAAAACCATGTCAGCGAGACAAAATCTATACAAGAAATGTATAATTCATTCAAATATAAGCCACTAAATTAGCGGCGATGGCGCCTTAAAATTGGCCAGCAAAACATAAATAATAAATTATAATTGTCTATGTATATGTTTCACACTTTCCAGTTGCTGTTTATTTTAAAATCAAAGCCAAGCGGTTTTCGCTTGCGATAACAACATTTTCAAGTTGCTAAGGAAATTAAGAAGCCATTAAAGATAAACCCCAGAATATGATGAAAACAATTCTTCTTGTCTTCTGTATTTTTTTTTATTTTTTTTTTTCTCGCTAGTTCCATAAAATTCCAACATCATTTTGTGGGGTACTTATAAACGGATGAGCGGAACACGTAAATTGCGATCTGATATTTGAAAATATTTAGACAATTTCTCCTTTTTTTTTGGTGCCAAGGGGTCGATGGGAAGGCAATGAAAATTCGTTTTCTGTGCTCTTTAGATTGCTACGTTTTGTTTGCCAGCTTCGTCTGCCTTTCGGTTTTCCCCCTCGCTTTTCTTTTTTCCTTATAGCGGGTGGCAGACAAACAACAACAAGCATGGGGCGATCGACTGCAGACGTAAACGACCTTCACAATTAGCCAGATATATGCAGGGCAGATAGGAGAGATAGAGATACAAAGATACACACATACAGACGCGTTGCCCAGAATGCACAAGCCAGAAAATCGGAAATCGACGTCAAATATTTCGCAGGCCATAGTGTATATAAGAAATTGAGAGTACTCGTGTGGAATGATAATACTGTGCATACAAATGTATCTTCCTTCATATTCAAAGTACAGTGCGGTTCGCATCTGCAAGGATACTATCCAGATATCTGAACAAATGGGTTATTCTCAACAGGACTATTAATAAAATCACTTACCATTATTTTGTGAATAATGGTATAATTGCCCATAGTGAAGGAACTTTCTTATAAATTACTTTTATAGATGTACAAATATCAAAGGAACTACTATATCTTTTATGTTTGCAAACTGTGTATTTATGATGCATTCGATTTTAGGAAACACTTACATTTTCGCTACGCACTGTTTGCACAATATATGTATGTACTTATGGTACAGGTAAAAGATCATTTGTATTATTCTATACTTCGGTTTTTTATTTCATTCTGCCTTTTCGAGGACACGCAAAACAAACTTAAAACAAGCTAAGAGCAACAAAGACATGAAAAAAAAAATAAATAAAAGTTCGCACTGTGTGCCAAAAGCATACAAAATAAAAAAAGTTTACAAAGTCATTAAAATTATGGCAGCTCACGATTGTTTAGGTATTTTGGATTGTGAGGGCGTGAAATTTTCGGTGGGTGTGCGCACTACGGGAAAACTCTTGTAATTAGTTGAGCAAAATTTCCATTCATTAAAATGCCTTTGTAAAAATCATGGTGGCACGTGTTCTTCTGCCGATTTACATGAAATTGTCTTATGGGAATTTCCAATGATTTGATTACATTTCGGTACACAGATGCCAACAAACGAAAAGGCATCAAAATGTTGTTAATAGAATTAATTTTGTACTCTGTTATTTTCGAAATATTTAAAATATCTACCAAACCAGTTTTATCCTGAAATAGTGGCAGTTTTAAGACTTTTCAACTAATGCCAAAGCTAGCTTTTAATGGTTTCTATCAAATCTATTACTTTTGATTGATTTACAGCGAAACGAACGTGTAATCGCTCTGTCCATCAACCCAATAAGTCTGTTAATATCTTGGCTGGACTGGGGAATTACCATGCCGCCTTGGCGCCCTCGAAGACTTTGAGGTATCGATGCATATTGACCGGAAATCTCTCTGTCTGGCATGTCAAAAAATAAACATATATAAATAACAAAAAATCGCCAAAAATATGCTTGAATACAAAAATAATTGCGAAAGGAACTACGTACTAGATGGCGTCCCTCCCGCACCTTCAACTTGGTTTTGAAACACAAAACATATGGACAGACGAAAAGAACGGGAAAGGGAATGCGAAGGGAATAAACGAAGGAAAGAGGCAGCAGTAAATAACATGGAAAACAACTTTCACTTTGTCGCAAAAAAAAAAAAAAAAAAAAAACGAGTCGGAAATTAAATAAAAAAGAGATAGAGCAACGAAAAGTATGTGAATTGTGAAAATTATAAATCAAATGCAGAGACATGAAATGGAATGGAAGCAGCCACACAAAATACCAAAAGACGAAAAATGGAACGAAAATAATTTTATTTTGTATTTCGCTGCTCGCTCGCCGATTTTCTTTTGCTTTTCTTGCCTCGCCAATAATTTGAAGAGGCGTTTTGCGGAATTTTCTGCAGACGTCAGGCCTTGACGTCATTGCCGAATTCTAGAATTGAATATGGGCATGGGAATCAAACTCGGAGGGGCAATGGAACTTAGCGATCGCTATGGAAAATCAAAGTGGAACACCTCGCCTGTCTCCTCTGAAATAATAACTAATACACGGTATTCATTTATCGATGTTGGAGGCTTGTGATGAACCCTCCAATCGCCGCAATTTGCCTTTTCAAATTTGTGAAAATAATCGAAGCGGAGTTATTTTTAGTCGATGTCCAAATCCAACCAGGTGTGCTGCGGTTGCCCACGTTATCGCGCGACATTTGTGTCTCTTCGCAACAGGGGACATACATATGTACACACACATATACTATATATTTTCCTGAACTCGTCCCTTCCCGAAGCTAAATATCAACAAAATTGCTGGCGATAAGATAGATTTAAATTGATGGGAAAGTTTTCATTGAGATCGCAGGAATACACCGTACAGTAGTTACTCAAGTAGGTTAAACACTTAGATGTAAGATTCTTAAGTTTTGCTGATACAGTATTTGAATAGAAGGACCAACGTTATGAAAATGAGTCTATACGTATTAATCTATTATGTCAGAAGAGCGTTTCAGCTCTGTCATATCAGCATGACATTCAAAAAAGCTGTACTCTGTGCATGGAGTAAGGCAGTTATTAATGCGTGGAATAAGCACACAATCGAACGTGATTTACATAAACAAAAGGATTTATTTAGTTTCACCCATATAAACAAAAGGATTTCTAAGTCAGCTTTTAAGTTTCATTTGATTTGCATATTTGGTACATAAAAACTCAATTTTTCAAACGAAATTTTGTGGAACTCCAACAATTTTTTCTTTAAAACATACATAGTTGCTCACTATCTTGAGAATTTAAAATTTATAAAGTAATTAAATTTTTAGTTCGTGATAAACATACATAAATTAGAAGTCGCTTTAAACGTCATTTAAATCGCGTTTTAATTTATGACGTCTTTTGGAGACTTGTATTTATTAATATATTGCGAGATAAAGGGTAATTTTGGTGTTATAGCTGAAAATATTTAACAGCCTTGTCGCTCAAAAGCAGAGTTAACGCTTAAATACGGAAGAAGAATTCAGATAATCACAAACAGATGAGGGTTTCTCTCTCTGCTTTATATTTGCACTCTCAACTGCTGAAATGCCGGGAAATTCCCGCAATTACAAGAAAACCGCCACATAAACAAAGTCACAAAACGAAACAGCAACAATGATCAACACTTAAAAAAATAAATAAAATGTTTCTTGTTTGTTTTACCAAAACTTTTTATTTCCGAAAGTTACAAAACTAAGCTGCTAGTATAAATATTATAAAAGTTTCACAATTGGCAATATAATGCGGTAATGCGGAGCTCTTGAATAAAACTTGCGTTTTTCTTACAGTGCATAACAAGTGCAAAAACTTGTGAACTTGTTTTCTTAATACGAAACCAAACCGAAGCAAAAACAACGTACAGAGAGCGCTTATTGTTATTGATAGTGGGAGAAAATCTAAAAGCACACATAGCAAATCAATATTTGCACTTTGCGATTAGAAGCGCTTGGAGGGGGTTGAGTGGGCGGTGGGTGGGTGGTGGTCGGGGGATGTACCCGAACGATTCGTTTACATATTTCGAAAAGACGGCCATTTCGAGGGAGTTTCAGCCGTTATCAATAGGCGGAAATACGTATACGCATGTACGAATGGGTAATACAGTTACGTGCAGTCTTGCACAGACACACGAACACCAATGTGCAGTGCGAGTGCGAAAGAGACACGTAATGGCTGTGTTAACGGCACAAGATAAAAACCAGCTACAGCCAGCGTGGGTGCGAGCGAGAGGGAGGGAGAGAGCGCAAGAGAGAGAGAGAGAGAGAGCAAAAAACAGGTGACATTGGCAGCTACGCAATAGTAGATAAAAAATATCCATACATATATAAAAACAACCGAGATCGATTGAAAATGTGAAACGTTGGGAAACTTGGTATGGCCCCTCCCCCTTAAAAAACGCATTCACAACTTGTTGCCCGTTTGGAAATGTGTTTATTTATTGCTTTTATTTGGTGCACTAGGTGATCTGCATGTGTGCGAGTTGTTTTTCACAATTTGTTATTTGCACACAGAGCAGATCCACCCACACCTGTGCACTTCCCAATTGTATGTGGATGTGTGCGTGAGCAGAAGAAGCAAAATCCACAGATTTACAATTTGCATCCTTACCGAATAAGTTAAATTCTTGACTTTTCCAATGTTCCTTTGTTGCTCCGCTCTTTTTGTCGTTTGTTCTTTGACATTCAAATTGTGATTTCGATATTTTGGTGCTTTTCAATCTGAATCTTTTCCACTTTTGCCCCTTCGATTTCCTCGTTGGCTTTGTTTTCGTTTTTCTTTTCTCACACACTCACAACTACACACACAGTTCACGCAAAAGCTCCGCTTTGTTTTAATTTAGTTATTTATTTTATTTTTCGCAGTAAACTTAATTAAATGTATTTTTCACGTCGCTCTTTTCGCGATCACAAAACAGCAGTGTGACCATAAAAGGTGGGTTGAAAAGCCCGAAAGGTTTTGGGTTAAAATTACCAAATCGAGAAATACCAAATTTTTAAGACTTTCATTTCCTTGTTTTTTTTTTTTTAATCTACAAAAGTATTAATTTAACAATCAAAGTCTATTAAATATTTTTGAATAGTCAAATATTAATGTGTATTAAGTTTTTGTTTAAAAATATATATGTTATTCTTTTTTCTTTTCATTTAAGCTACAAATAATTCAAAGAATTATTTCTCAAGCTAGCGTTAGGCGCCAAGACCGTTTGTTTTCTTTAATTTATGGTATTTTTTGAAATACCACTGACTTATGTAGTGTTGCGTGGCGAAGTGGTGTTTCAGTGTTGTGAAGCGCCGTAAGTCCGTTTGATTTCCGATTCGGCATTCGAAATTGTTTTCCCTTAATTTTCGTGTCGAATACAAGATTTCTGGAAATGAAGACTGTGCCGAAAAAGAAGGAAACGGCCCTGCGCTTGCGGGAGTCGCGCCGTGAGGAGCAGAAACCAGAGACGACAAACCTGCCGCCGGACGACGACGCAGAGTCGGATTTGCCCATTCGGGGCCGTCCCTCGAAGAAGCTGCTCATCCAGCAGCAACAGCAGCGTCAGTACCAGGTAAAGCTAGATCCGAAAGTCAAGACGGTCACGTCGGGCTCTAGCGAGAAGCCTTCGACATCCTCGAGTGCAGCCGCAGCCGGCGCCGGAGGACGCATCAAGGCCAGGAGAGTGCTCTACAAGAAGAGCGTTGGAGCAGCGGCAGTCGCCCAGAAGGCGCCCGGCGAGACCTACGTAATGCGCCTGTTTGAGCGAAGTTTGGACCTGTCCAAATACCAGGATAAGACTCCTTTGTACCCCATATGCCGCGCATGGATGGCAAATCAACCCAAGAATCCAGCTGTGGGTGCATTTCAAACAGATGCTTCACTCACGGCCACCAAACGTGAGGACAACGGCGAAGAAATCCTGTCCCAAATTAAAAGCGGCGAGATAAAGGTGATCAACCAGCTCCCGCAGGCCAAGTCCACGGATCTGCCCATAATTCCGCCTCGTCTGGAGTTCAGCCAGGAGGACAAGAAGCGGGAAAAGGCTCTCCAAGGTGCCAGTACCTCCGATCTTCTGTCCTCCAATATGAACCGCTGGAAGAAAGTGCGCGGACACTGGATAAAGCATATCAAGAAGTATGAAAAGGAGCGATATGAAGTTATTGACAAGATTATGAGCTTGGTCTGCAAAAACTGAAGCGTATCTAGGTGATTTTGGAAGTGGTATAGAAAATGAAAAATAATTTGGATTAATTGTGCACAAAGAATTAAAAAAAATCCTGTTTCCAAATCGAATATATATGCAAATAAGATGCTTGTACACTTTATATACTTATATAAAATAAAATCAAATTTGTCAAGTAGACCACTTCAAGTCTATCAAGAGAATGATAAAGCGTTTTTATATTTGCATATTTTCCTGATTAAAAAATAATATGAAATGCATTTGTATTGCAGCACGGAAAGGCAACCGCAGCTGATTTGATTGGATTATCCCAAGATTTTTGATAAGAAAGACATTTGTCATTGACTTGAATAAATGTTTATTTGTATTGGTAGAAGATGCGTTCCCTTTGCGGTTAAATTAGTTCTAGTTTAGAGCTGTGTATGAAGTTATCATTATTATTTTGGGTTGGCAAATGCTGCTGGATTGTTCTGGTTCCGATTATGATGTTCTTCGGCTCGTCGCCGGTGCGCCGGTCCGCAACCCCCTGCGATTTGGTTTGGGGTATACACATTGGGCATCCTGTGCGCCTATTCGACCTTGAGCAGCTCGACGTCGAAGGTGAGGGTGGAGTTGGGCGGAATGACGCCGGGGTGGCCACGGCTACCGTAGGCATAGTCCGGCGAGCAAATCAGCTTGGCGCGCTGGCCGACGCTCAACTGGGCAACTCCCTCATCCCAGCCACGGATGACCTCGCCCTTGCCGATGGTGAACTTGAATGGCTTGTTGCGGTCGCGCGACGAATCGAACTGCGTGGAATTCAAGGCGGATCATTAGCTGGGGATGGCGAGGATCGGGATTCGTACTCACCTTGGTGCCATCGTCCAGGGTGCCGGTGTAGTGGACCGTGACCTTTTGGCCATTCTTGGGATAGGTGCTGCCTGCGGGCGGGGAATGCAAAAATGGATGTGTGTGAGCGGGACGACCATATTGTCGCAGGTATTTCCGAATTGTGCATTGCGAAAATGCACTAAATAGGTTAGAAAGGCCGGTAGTTTACGGCATTTCTTGCGGATTCTAACCCAATCATTGGATACTCACCATCACCAGGAGCAATTGGAACTACTTGTACGCCCATTTCGATTAGTTTTTTTCTGGCAAATTACCGAGCGGAAAATAAGCACGTTGATTTCAGTTCGTCGCGTCGCCGAATGACAGCTAGCGGTGGGCGATGGTCGGTGAGCGGAAACTATCGCACACATCAATTTGATTAATTATCAAAACCAATTGCTTTCCGAGTTATCGATAAGGACGTTTTTGTATTTTGGCGCGTCCGTTTGAATTGTTTACTATGAACCGAAAGAATAAAGCAGTGCAAGATCTTGCCTCTTATCTTAAAGTCCGAGACACATTGGTCATTGGTCAACTTGTATAGGTCCCCCAAAAGTGTGCTAAGTATTAAATAAACATAACTATAGTTATATAATTTATTTAAATTCCTCGACTCAGTTATTTGTTATCAACTGTCACAGTTTGATTGCCATCACTCGCAGCTTTGTGTGTGGGGCTGCCGGTGTGAAGATCACTCGTCCTTCATCGTCCTTATAGTCGGCGTAGTCGATGGAATAGATGCACTCCATGCCCAAGGCCCCCTTCTGGCGAGCGGAGTAGAAGCTAGTGCAGAAGGCCATCATAAGGGGGAAACCATTCGATCGGCCCAGCTCCATCAGGGTGGCGGCCAGGCGGGAGCCCAGGCCCTTGCCCCTCTTCCACGAGGCCACGCTGGTCACGTGGGAGTAGAGCGCCTTCGGGATGTCGTAGCGCTCAAACAGATTGACTTCGCGCTTGGCCTTCATTAGTAAATGATACATTCGACCCCAAGCGTTATCCTCCACATTCTCGAGCTTCAAATTCAATGTTCCTGCATTCACATTATCGGGATAACTGGCACATGCCAGAACTAGACCCACAATCCGGCCACCATCGTTTTCATCCAGTGCCAAAAGGCTGGTGCCCTCGGCGATTATCGACTGGTTGAAGGCGTCGTTGATCTCCTCGTTCTGCTGGTGAACGGGTTCGCCGCTGGACTGGCACAGAGGCTCCGATGTGTAGTACTCAGCCTCCATATAGGCTTTTACCTGTGCATAATCCTCTGGGCGCATGATGCGTATCGTGACGCCATCTATTGTCGTGGGAGTCATCGCGATCCGGAGCTAATTCGTTCTATATGCTTTTCTTAAGACAGAAGAGGACGCCGATGTGTACATGGCTTTTATACTTCGGCGCTTATCACTGATAATGGCTTATCATATTTATAGATTGTTTCTGTTTGGCGAAGAGAAAGTTGTTTCCAACGGCTTTTGGTTTTATTTTTAATGAAGTGCCAGACTGACTTATCCTTTTAGTAATAAACATTTTTCGAATATGGTTTTCTGACCCAAAATCTTTGAGGATAAATACATCGAGTGGAAAGTGATTACTTAATATCAGATTTTGTAATTATTGCAAGGTCATGTGTCGATAAATACATAATCAACACAATATCTGAACAATAAAGTAGACCGTTCTACATTTTATTACTTTATTTGATCCATATGGACTTGCGTTTCCAGCTCGACGACCTTTATCAATTGCCAAGGCCAAAGTAATAATTAATTAATAAATTATTTTAATTTTTACATTTTTGAGGCCAAGACCCGAATGTGGGTATGGGGCGCTGGTGGATTATATATCGGCCGACCCAACTCGTCCTTGTAGTCAGCATAGGCCACCGAATGGATGCACTCACATCCCGCTTTCATCGCCGACCGGGAGGAGTAGTGATTGGTTCCGCTGGTGATGAACAGAGTGTGTCCCCGCAGGCGACCCAATTTAAAGAGACATTTGGAAAGTATGACCAAGATACCTCTTTGCCTCATTGAGGGGTGAACGGAGATGACCAGCAGACTCAGGTAGGAGGAGACTCCGAAGCGTTCGAAAATGTTGGCTTCGCGCTCCACTTTGGCTATAAATTTCCTGCTGCGACCCAAAGCATTTGGCTCCATTTCCTCGGCTTCCTTGTGCTGCTTGGCCATTTCGATGGGATCCATCGTCTCCGCCACGGCAATGCCAACCAGTAGTCCCCCGTTGTTATCGTCCAGTGCCACTATGGATAGTCCCTGCCTGATCACCGCCAGGTATTGCCTATCCACTTCCTCCTCATGCTGCAGGTGAATGGGCTCCTCGAGACCCATTCCCATGGGCTCGTCGTAGTGAAAGTAGTCCGTCATGAAGGTTTTCACTCTTGGATAGTCGTCCTCCTTCATAACTCGTACGGTTATGCCATCATTTTGACTAAGAATCATGTTGGACTGAGCAGCGATGTTTGGTTTCCCGGCTTGGTATACTATGGTTCATTCTACATGACTGCAGGAGCCTTTTAAAGAAACCGAACTGAGTTATCTACAAATACAAGTTCAAGAACTTCCATTGTTTGCTATATTCAAGGTGGTGCTCAAATAAGATAATACGTTGCATTTCCAAAAAAATGAACATGTTGGTATTAATCTTTTAATCTACCGATAGGTCTAATCTACAATAAGATACAGTTTCTTTAAGAGGAAGAGGAAAAAATTAAAGCAAGAGGTAATCACAATTCTTCTGCATCAGCAAAATGCAGTATTCATGAAGAATCTTACGTGCTTTCGGATTCGATTCGTGCCTGTCCGGATGACAGGATGGCGCGTTCTTCTGATCCATTGTCCATCCAGAAAATCTCCTCGTCTGTCCAATTCCGCATAATTTCAGATGGAGCGAGCACGTTTGCTTCTGCAAATGGCCAGATGTTGTTAACTATTGGCAGCAGCGATACTGTGTTTCCCTGTCCAGAACTCGATACGTTTGGATATATTTGAGAAATTTTCAAACATCTTCATAATAACCTGTCAAACAAAAGAGAATATCAGCATAACTGGCACGTGGTTTTAATAATGCCTAAAATTGGTTTGCCAATTTGATAATGATAACATTTTTCGAGCATAACTTTTCTTATTTTATTAGCATTCGCATTCAATTAACATATAAATTAACATATTAAATACAGAATTGCTTTAAAGGTTATTCCATTATCATACATCAGTAAGAAATCTATAGTAAAATGTAAATTTTTTTTATTTCCAGTGTAGGTCATTTGCATATGTGTAGTATGTTGATAGATTCGAAACTCACGTGAATACAGAATCAAATTACTTGGTCAATGAATATTATTATGAACTGTTTTTTGTTAGCTTTTACCATATTTGTTAACAGGCTGATATATTTTTTAGAGTGCAAATAAAGTAGTTACTTAACGAAACATTTTTATTATTATAAATTATATATTATTATAAACTGTTATCAAAATCATCGCTGTTACAAAATAAGAATTATAATATTGCTTGCATATTATAATTCGATATATCTATTTCTCTCAGTGCAAATTTATGCGAACAAAATATAGTTTTATAATGCGTGCCTCCATTGACTTCGTCACATATAAAAAGAGACGATTCTCCGGTGACTCCCAGTATCAAAAATAAAGCTATGAAGAAGTTATTTGCGGGACTCGCATGCATCCTTTTGGTGGCATTACTACTTTGGTAGGTAAAAAAAAAACGGATTACAGTGAATTGCTTCTGATATATTCTGATGATTTGTGACAGGAGTTATAAATACTTTTCCGGACAAAAAACCACAACACCGCTCCTGCCGATGGTTATCAACACCTGGCCCTTTGCGGAAGCCAAAAAGGAGGCGTGGCGACTGCTCAATGTGAAAAAGGGCGGACTTGGACAGACGAGAAGCGCCGTTGTGGGCGGTATATCCATGTGCGAAAAGCTGCAGTGCGCCAAGACTGTTGGCTACGGCGGCAATCCCGACGAGCGCGGAGATACATCCCTGGATGCCTTGCTTATGGATGGAGGCACCATGGAGGTGGGTGCTGTGGGCGATCTGCGACGGATCAGAAGTGCCATCAAGGTGGCGCAACATGTCTTGGAACACACGCTTCACACCCTGCTAGTTGGCGATGGGGCCGATGAGTTCGCCAATGCCATGGGATTGCAGTACGAATCACTAAACTCTGAGGACAACATAGAGTCATTGAAAAATTGGACGAGGCACAACTGCCAGCCAAACTTTTGGCGAAATGTCCACCCGGATCCGAGGACCTCCTGCGGTCCCTACCAGCCCTTGGTCACATGGGATCCGAATGCCAAGCAATCGGATCGGATCGAAATTGGTCCCGATAACCACGACACCATCACCATGGCCGCCATCGATGAGGAGGGTCACATCCATGTGGGCACCTCCACCAACGGACTACGCTACACGCTGCCCGGACGTGTTGGCGACGCCTCGATTCCCGGCTCCGCTGCCTATGCGGATAACGAAGTGGGCGCCGCTGTTACCACTGGAGATGGAGACATCCTTATGCGCTTCCTGCCCTCTCTCCTGGCGGTGGAGGCCATGCGGGCGGGCAAAACACCGGCGGAGGCAGTCGAGTTGGTCATCCAGCGAATCCAGAAGCACGTAAAGTATTTCGAAGTCGCCGTTATCGTTGCAAACCGGCTTGGAACGTACGCAGTCAGGTGCCATGGTACTGGCATGGCCAGGGATAATGGAAAGTTTGCCTATATGGTCAGTAGTCCGGGACAACCGGTGCGCACGGAATCGGTTGAGTGCTCAGCGAATCCTGAGAAATCTCCTTCCGAAGACGATAGACAAGTTATTTGGTAATGTTTACTAATTTTGTTAGACTATAAATCTTATAATTGTTATGCACTTAGCCATTTTAAAATGTATCTGAAACCAGGAGTAGAAGAATTACGATTAGCTCCTGCATAAAAGAAAATGTGCCTCAGATTAGACCTATCGGTAGATTAAAAGGCTGAATAAAAGCATGTTCATTTTTTGCAAATGGCACGCAAACATTATCTATCATATCATATCTGAATATAGAAAATAATAAAAGTTATTATGCTTGTATTTGTTGATAACTCAGTTCGGTTTCTTTAAAAGGCTCCTGCAGTCATGTAGAATGAACCATAGTTTATCAAGCCGGGAAACCAAACATCGCTGCTCAGTCCAACATGATTCTTAGTCAAAATGATGGCATAACCGTACGAGTTATGAAGGAGGACGACTATCCAAGAGTGAAAACCTTCATGACGGACTACTTTCACTACGACGAGCCCATGGGAATGGGTCTCGAGGAGCCCATTCACCTGCAGCATGAGGAGGAAGTGGATAGGCAATACCTGGCGGTGATCAGGCAGGGACTATCCATAGTGGCACTCGACGATAACAACGGGGGACTACTGGTTGGCATTGCCGTGGCGGAGACGATGGATCCCATCGAAATGGCCAAGCAGCACAAGGAAGCCGAGGAAATGGAGCCAAATGCTTTGGGTCGCAGCAGGAAATTTATAGCCAAAGTGGAGCGCGAAGCCAACATTTTCGAACGCTTCGGAGTCTCCTCCTACCTGAGTCTGCTGGTCATCTCCGTTCACCCCTCAATGAGGCAAAGAGGTATCTTGGTCATACTTTCCAAATGTCTCTTTAAATTGGGTCGCCTGCGGGGACTCCGTCTGTTCATCGGCAGTGGCACCAATCACTACTCCTCCCGATCGGCGATGAAAGCGGGATGTGAGTGCATCCATTCGGTGGCCTATGCTGACTACAAGGACGAACAGGGCCGACCGATATATAATCCACCAGCGCCCCATACCCACATTCGGGTCTTGGCCTCAAAACTTTAATAAATTAGTACGAATTCGCAAAACTAAGTAACAAATAGGGGTGTTTTCTTATATCGCAAGAACCTTTGGACTTGACAATTGATAGAGACCGCCCAGGTGAAAATTCATGTCCAGATGGAGCTAATAAAGTAATAAAATTTAAGGGCTCTACTTTATTGTGCACAGATTGTGTTGATTATGAATTTATCAAGTACGAAGTAAGCACTTTTCACTGCTATGTAAACCACTTGATGATTGCAAACGGCATAAGCCTCTTGTGGGCTCACAATTGTACTTTTTCTTTAAAGTCGTCAAATTTATGTTTCTCGTTTCGAAAGTGCGTTGTATTTTATTTCTGTAGTGTATTGTTTTGTGGTACATATAGAAATTTTGTTTGATTTGTGTTTCCCTTAAATGATATGCTCACTAATGTGATCAATTTTAGAAAGTACATATGTATTATATTCGCTAAGTTATATGTATTAAATAAAGCAATTAGAAAATGTCGAATCCAAAATTGAATTATCTTAATTTAAAACTAACTGAAATAACCGGTTGGTGCTGCCAGACCTTTAAAGTGTCCGGTGGTATATTTTCTCAATGACAACAACGGTCACACTGCATTCTGCTCTTCAAAAAATATTTACTAGATAAAACACTTGGAATTCGGCGGATTTGAGTGTAGTTTTTCGACTCACGCATCTAATGCGGCACAGTAATGACATAAGGATCAAGTGCAATATATTGAGTGTGCCATTTGTTATCCAGTAGCGCCCCTATTACAGCAGGATGCAGGATGCCACGGCTCCGGATCCGGAACCCAGCAGCACCAACGGCAATTGCTCCGTTGAACATGACAATCGGCAGGATCAGGATGAGAACCACGTAGGCGCCGAGCGGGAAGCGGAGGCCAACGATGCCAACTGCACCGTTTGTGGTGCCGCCAAGGCATCGGCGCTTTTGGATCTGCGCTCCAACCATGTAATGCAACGTCGCCTAAGTCGCGACTGGAAGATTCATGTGGGTACTCAAGACATCATCCAATTCCGACATCCATGCCAACTCTTTGAATTCGAATTCTTTAATTATCAGGCAGATGTAATCCGATCCACATTGAAGGCCATTTGCGTGGAGTGCGTGTGCAAGCTGAACATGCACTCGGAGGTCACTCGATCCCTGATGCAGCGCATGCAACGGCTGCAGCGTTCCGGTGGTGAAACCACCAAGGTGACAACCACCACGACATCGCCCAGCCAGCACAGTCCACCCATTGCTGATGCAGAGGTGTCGACCACCTTGATTGAGAGTCAGGAGGAGGTGGCCCACAGCGGGCAGAGCGTTCGCTCGCGTTCTTCCTGCTCCGTGCTGGAAGTATACCTCGCTCAACAACCATATTCTCCATCGGCCAAGGAAACGGAAGAGAAGCATGCGGAGGGCTGGAAATGGCGAACACGGCTGGAGTGTCACGAATGTGGTCGGGCCTATTTTCGACGGGATTACTACGCCCAGCACTTGAGGCGCTGCTCCAAAACGCGCAGGAAGCAGCCACGTCCATCGCGCGTCAAATGCCGGGTACTAAATGAGGCGAGCTATGATGAAGAGGCGCCATCCAGAGCCATCCGATCATCGCGCATATACTACTGCCGGCATTGCGACGCAGAGTTTGAGACCTTAATCAGTAAGCGACAGCATGAGCGAATGAAGCATCAGCAGCGATATCCGTGTGATTTGTGCGAAGCCCAGTTGGACACGAAGTACGAGTGGGAAATGCATCACACCATCTGCCAGGCCAAGCAGGAGGTTAGTATGCATGTATCCCCCAAAAATGATATACTTATATGTTCCGTTTTTTCTGTACAGGCCTTAGCAATTGTGGAGCAGCAGGAAGCTGGCCAAACCGTTATGACTTCCCGGGTGCCAAGGGCATGCTCGATGCGCTCTCGCTCACGGGCATGCTCCGAAGCCTGGGATAGGTACGACATGGATGAGGAGGAAGAGGACGAAGAAGATGAAGAGATAGAAAGCGGTGGGGAGGAACTAGAAGAGGGCGAGGAGGATGCCATGTACGCGCGACGTATGAACTTTACTGGCGACTGGATTGTTAACCACAGCCGCAGCAATAGCAACAGCGCTGGTAATCTCTCCCTTTTGTACGGAGACTACGGAATGGTGGAAACGCACATGACCACCGACAAGGAGTATGGTAAATATCCTTTGAAATATGTTATCGTTCTGTATCAAAAAGTCTTGCTATCCGTTTTCAGATCTTTACCTACTGGACCTGCTCAAGACGCAGGTGCGACTGAAATCATTCACTTGTTTCACGCCTGACTGTGGCTACCAGACGGACACCCTAGTGGCTCTAATGAAGCACGACTACATGGAGCACTGGAAGATGAGCTGGTTTTACTGTCATAAGTGCGGCGATGTGTTCACCAGCAAGTAAGTGGGGCAGCGATCTTTTTAAAGAAAGTAGTTTATTGGTTTATTTGTGTTCCTTGCAGGGTCTTTTTAGACTACCATATGCATCTCCAGAACCGCGGCCTCTACATCTGCCATAAGTGCCGCGAAGAGTTTGAGTTGCAGCACCAGTTAGATCGGCATTTCCAGCTGCACAGGAAAGGGATCAATTACCACTGCAATTTCTGCCGATTGGAGTTTCTTAGCGAGGCTAAGCTGCTGGCCCATTGCAAAAAGCTGGGGCACAGTCCCAACGACGAGCCCCTCATCAGCATTGATCGTTCGCTCTCGATTGTCAACTGCCATGTGCCACGGTCATCGGACTATTCTCGAATAGTCAAGTCGTACGAAGAACGTGAGTTCTATATTCCGCGAATACCGATGCCCTCCACGCAGCCCATGCACTTGCCTCAACATAAACCCTTTCGTTTCGCTATCGGAATATGTGATTTCGAGGAGCGAAATCCGAACTGCGTTGGATGTCACTGATTACGAACTTGTTGTGAGCTCCATTCTTCGTCTGCAATATATTCGAATAGGTCATGCTACACGTTACTAGTAGAGTGTAAAGTGCTAATATGCACACTCTTTGGTCGAGCAACGAGGAACTCGACTATTGCGTTCTCTTTGTATAATCAACTCTAGTAAATTTAGATATGCATATTTTTTATAATAAATATTGTGCCGTTGTCAGATAAAAGAGCATTAGTTATTTGATTCTTCAGTCAGTTTATTTCGCGTTCCTTCGCTGATCTTTACATGATGAAAGTCGGGTGTCTAGGGATAATTTAAATTGCAGTACAATTCGGAATACTTAAAACTAGATTTATAATTCGCATGTGTATGTGTGGACTATGATGCTATGTACAGAGTTACTCGTATAACAATTTAACATTATCGACCGTACGACTATATAAGTTGCATAAGTGTAGGTGTTTATAATTAAAGAGCCTATTGCATTGCCCCCAGCGCATGTTTTCATGTGTGTTGTTTTTTGTTTTGTTTTGTTTTGTCTTATAAATAGTTTAGTTTTAGTGCTTACGTTTAGTTGATGGCCTTAGAACTAATCAATTTGCGGGAAACTTACAGATTTTCAACTAAGGATCTCGATTCGTATTTAAGTTTAGTTTATAATTTTATTTTATTTTATTTTAATGCGTGTGCTCTTGCTCGTGGTACGTTTGAGTCGGTGTCAGTCTTATAAATTCAACCCAGGACGATTTAAATATCTCGCTAACAGGATAACATGAGGCTAACAAAGATACGCTATTTGAGGTAGTTCTGTTCAAGTGGGATCTTCTGGTTTCTCTTCGATTCGAAAATCATAAAAGTAAGGCCACGTACATGCATGGTCGTTATAAATAATCTAGTGCTAATAATTTTTAAAACAAATCACTGGCATTTAACAAAGTTGTACAAGGTGTAGCTAACCCGCTAACCCATTCTGATGGGAGCCTCTACTGCTCTGTCCTTAGATAGCTCCTCCACCGCCTCCCGATTCCGCCTTCAGTCTTATGTAAGTGGGTTTACATATGCACACATATCTTAGTTTTGTCAGTTGGCCGGCATCTGGGATGGTGGAGTAACACTGTTTTAAGGCCTACAACTAGCTGGTTTCCAAAGATGGCCTACGAGTGCCTAGCCTAAGGGTACCTATCTGTATTCTATGCTGTCCTATCCTACTATCTATATCCTAACATTTCTGTTTTTTTTAGGCACAAAGTGATGCTGACAACAATTTAGTTTAGTGTGTGGGTTTGATTTTCGATGGGTGCCAGGTGCTGGTGCGGATGATTCCCACAACGACTGGGATGAGGTTTCTTCGTTTAAAGCTTCACCAACGCTGGTCGGCGCCTGAGTCGCCGATGGTAAGTAAGGAAAGTAACACAAGGATGGATCTAATTGGGTTTGAATAATAGGAGTTGCTATCTAAGCCTGGCCTACTCCAAGGAGTCTAGGCTGTCCGTGGCATACTGCCAGGCCATGGTGAGCGTTAATCAGTCGGCCCGGGCCTGAGCGTCCTCGCCTTCCATCAGCTCCCTCTTCAGACCAATGGGAACGAACTGCGGCGAGGATGGGTAGTCCACGTGATCCTTGCCATTGGCGGACGCACTGCTGGCGTGCATAATCACGCCGGCACCAGCCTCGGTTGGCTGGGGCGAGTAGGGCGATGGTGGCCGCTCCTTTCTAGCCAGCGAGAGATCCTCCACGTGCTCTTGCTCATGATCCTCCTCATCGTCCGCATCTTCACGTTCGTCCTGGTCGCGTTCCCTCTTGATAATATTTTGCTCGTGCTTCTCCATCTCCAAGTCCATGGCCTCCTGCTCGTGCGGGTAGTGACGACCTTGCGGACTTGGCGACCGCATGCCATGGCCATTGGAGCGCTGGTCCATCTCCGCTGGACTGCTGGAAAGGCGATTGGCAGCGGCATGGGCCGCTGCGGCCAGAGCCATGGCATGGAGAGCCTCTCGGCCGGCCATGTCACCACCACGGTTCTCCAGAGCCTGCTGAAGGAAAGCGTGATCCAGAAGGGCCGCAGCTGAGGGTGGAATGGTGGGCGGCATGCCGTGATGGGCGGGCACATGGTCCACCTTCTGATCACGCTTCACCTCCGAGTGATGGCCATGTCCATGACCGTAGTTGTGTGCAGCAGCGGCTGCCGCAGCGGAATAGGAGAAACCTTGTGAGGACTCAGCTCCCGGCGGGCTGCGCTTGGGTGTGCGGTGTGTGCCACGTCCTGTGGTGATGTTCAGCTTACGGACTTTGTCGTAGAGAGTGCGACTGGGCAGGCCGTACTTCCTGCTCGCCTGCAGGGCACTCATTCCCTCCCTCACCGCTTGGATGGCGCACATCATATCCGCTCTGGTATACTGCTTGTATCGCTTCCATTCCGGCTTCTTGCCGCCAGACTGACCGGTCTCCTCTTCAAAGGAACGATCTGTGTAGGGCGAAAGTGGTTCCTTGTCGCCGCCGTAGTCGGAGCCATTGAAGCTGTGGTTGCGCTCGCCTCCACTTACTCCCAATCCGGCAGGAAGCTGGGTGTTCTGGTGGGGATGAGTGGGCGTCTTCTCTCCATTGGCATTCATTGGTCCGGGTTGCGAGGAGTCAGCGGGATTAGCTTGGGCCAGAACGTTTCTCAGGATGGGTGTGTCGCGGTTTCCACTCAGAAGCATGCTTGAAATGGCCGACAGCTTCTTGCGCTTGAGAGGATTCATATCGGCGGCTGATTCGTAGACAGAGTTCAACATGGCGGCGGCGGCGGAGGGTGTCAGTGGCCACTGTCCACCGGCTTCTCCCGCTCCCGAGGCCGCCGAGTGGGGTGTGGCCTGGGTGGGGGTCAGTGGAGCCTCACCGGCCGGAATCTGACTAGCCGACATCGGCTGCTGCTGAGGATAATGGCTGTAGCCCGGCTGATAGCCAAACTGCGGCGGCGGTGGTGGCGAGCAGCTGCTCGAGATGGCGGCACTGGGCGAGATGTGCGTGGATGTGGAGATCACGGATGAGGAGTGGTTGGATGCTGATCCGTTCTGGGGCTTGGCTCCGCCAGCTCCCGAACTGGAGGTGGGCGTGACGCTGGCATGATTGAACTTCATCAAGTTGTCGTACAGACCCTTGACCTGAAGCTCCTTGGCTGTGCGCAGAATCTCCGGCTCCTGGCTCTTGGTCACCGTCGTCTCGCCCGTGTACATGTACTGCAGCAAAGCGGCAATCTCGAAGCCCTTCACTCCCGGCAGTATGATGCTGCAGTGGTCCTGCGGCACATCCTTCAGGATGTGCTGGAAATACGGTGAATTGGCCGCCAGAACCACGCGATGGGCCTGGAACTGTTCATCGTCCACCACCAGGCTGCAGTCCACATAGCTGCCCACCTCGTGCAGGGCGTGTAGAATCTGTACCAGATTGGTCTGGTGGTTGTTCCAGCGGAGGCAGTACGTCTGTCCCACCTCGCCACTGCTGGCTACCGGCGCCGTTGGGCCGCCCATCTCCTGGTCACGCTCCGTTTCGCGATCCCTGTCCTGCTTGGCCTCCCGCGGAATGTGGTGGTGGCTCACCCTTGAATGGTGGCTGTGGTGGTGCTGGTTCGCTGGCTGGTCGGGCTCCTCGTCCGGAGCGGGATCGCTGCTATTGCTGCTGTTGTTGTACACACCGTTCAGACTGGTGAAGGCGGCGCTCAGCAGCGTCGGCGAGTAGAAGGATAGATGCTTCCTGACCTTGAGCGCCAGTTTAAGGCCTACGGATCACCTGGTTGCCTGGTTAACGGAAACGAAAGAGAACAAGCGGAGAAAATGCCAATTAGTACGAGTTCTAGAGCCTCGGCCAAGCGATTAGATTTTGGCAAATGTCAGAGGGTTGGTGTGGAACATTTCAAATTTCGCATGGGTTGCTAAAATCAACAGGAAGCACACACAGAACTTCGTACACACACAAACAACAGATTTGCCCAAAGTGGGCAAATGGAAGTCAGGTGTGCGAAACTGGGGATGGTCGCTCCTCCAGTGCCACCATTTCTCTTTTTTTTTTTTTGGCGGAAAATCTTGCTTGTAAAATTTATGCCCTTCGCCACCCCCCGAAGTTTTATGCGCCGTAAAAAAGTGAAAGTGAAATGGGGAAGTTGGCGGTGGGTGGCAGTGGTGGTGTCGAGGAAAAACGTGTAGGAAAAATGGGGGAAAAAAATATGCAAACATCCCTCGAAAGATGTGTGCGCGTATTTTTCCGGCTGCTTTTCGCGCGTTTTACTTTTACGCATACATATACATATTCAAATCTATATGTATAATGTCAGGCTTTCTTTTTTTTTTACCGCCACCGCTGCCTGGAATCGGGCAATGGAAATGGGAAGGCAAGGAAAATAAGGGAAAATGTGGCTGAAAAACTTGCAATAATTTTCATTCATTTCGTGTACAAAAAAGGAAGGGGAGCGGGGGCGAAAGGCAGGCCATATGCCTATGCCCTTGTCCTTGGCATGACTTCAAATTCGGTACTCGGGTTGTGGTCGAGTTTCAGATTCAAGTGGACGCCATATGCTGGCATCCTGGCGTCATGTGTTGGCCATTCGTCAAGGAGTTCGCATTCCAAATTGCGGCCATGTGGCGTGTGTGAATCTCCAGTTACCAACAGGTAGAGTGGCGCAGGATCCCCCCATAAACGATAATGGCAATCAGACAACAAGAGGAAAATGTCAAAGGGGCGAGGCACCGTAAAAAATAAACCAGAAGGTACATATATGGCAAAAAAAAAATGAGGATAGAAATGCGGACAATCAAACAAAGGCGGCAAACAAACGATCGCATTATTGTCTGCGGAAAATGCGCAAGAGATCATCAATTGTTGTTGTCTAGCCATTGTCTAGCCGACAGGATAATGGGCAACCTGCGGAGATCCCAATCCCATTCCCATTCCAGTTCCCACTCCCGTTTTGCGCAACATCGAGCAGGTAAGCGATTTTGCAGCAAGAAGCAAGCGCATTAGATGCGGTTATAATAATGCCATAAAGGCGACGCCTCAACGCCTCGAAGATCGCGCATTGCGTATACGCCACGATCGCCAAATGATCGAAAGCTCGCGCCGGAAAGCGGAAAGCTTTGGCCAACTTTTGCTAACAGAGCTCGCCAACAGCGGCCACCATTTTGTGAGAAAAACGTTTAATTAAAATTATCACAAACGTCATTGAGGCGAATGCACTTGGGAACCGGTTTCGCTGGGCTTAGGGTTTCCAGTTTCTATTTTTTTATTTTTTTTGACACGTATTGGGCTTGAAAATTGCGAAATTACACCAAAAATAATTCGGAAATTTAAAGGTCTGCGAAGAGCACAGTGCTACTAAGTTATAAATTTGGACTTTTAATAACGGCAAATAAAAAGAAACCATCTTAGGGTTACTGCCTAAACGAAAACACATTTTCAGTTATATTCTGAGTTCGCGTTTAAATTAGGTAAAATAAATTATTTATAACCTTACCACGAAATAATGAAAATGCCGCAGGTGGGGCACAATATCGATGGTGCTAAGTGGCCAATTTAGTTGCTGGTACACTTTAAAGGGTATTTCGCATTCAGTTGTCCACTGTTGTTCCCTTGATTTGTTTAAATGTTGTAGCTTTCGGAGTTTTTCGATGTTAAAAATGTTTTCACATTCTCAGAACAGAGTTTTTTTTTAGTTGGTATTTTTCCTGGTTGTTCGCTCTTCTGCTCCACACACACACACAATTGCACAAAACACGAGATGTTGCCAAAAATATTAGATATTTTCCAAGAAACTGCGACACGTTTAGCGTTTATACTTGAGTTTTCCGCTCGCCTTGTGATTTTGATGTTTTTGAGAAAATTTTGAGAGTTTTGCGTGCACGTTGTTGCAGATTCGAGCGCTCAAACTTGAATAAAACTGCCACGGTTTTCGTGTGCAGCAAGTCATTGAAGACCAAATTTCCCGAGCGCTGCCAGAGCGGGATGGAGCGATGCACAGAGGGTGAGAGCGAGAGAGCGGCGAGAAAACTGTTCGAATGCGAAGGGGAAACAGGAAAACTGTGCTACGAATCCACCCTCGCGCCCTCTCTTTCGCGCAGTTGCAGTTTTGTGCGTGAGCGAGATTGCGATTGCGACTGCTTGTGTGCGTGTGCGTGCGTGCATGTGTGTGCGAGCTGCATATATGGTTGCTGCCATTGGATGCAGTGCGTGCGAGGGAGAGGGGCATAGCTGTGTCCCAGTCTTTTGCCTTTTTGGCGACTGCATTTTTTACGTTTCTTTTTTTTTTCTTTCTTTGGTTAATACTCGAATTTAGGCAGGTTGCGTGAAAAACTGGTCTCGGATCTTTCGTTGTTCGATCTTTACTATTTTATTCGACACCCTTTCTCCTCGTTTCGCTTCTCCGCGGCATTCGTCGCCATTTTGAACTGCCTGTTTTGATACTTTGTCGCCTTGTCTTTTCGTATATTTTCAATTTTTCTCGCTTTACTCTCTTTCAACGTTTTTTTCTGCCACAACTTCTTAGTTATGCAAATTTGAATTTAAGTGTAGAGATAAAGTAACGACCTTCGGCAATCAATGCACAATTGAATGCAGTTTTGGCCTGCAACGCGATTAATTTGCATATGTCTCGACCTTCGACCCCTCGGACGATAACCCTTCGATTTCTTGATTTTTTATGCAAATTGCAAATTAACGGTCGCTAGGGGATGCGTTTTGAAAGGGTAACATATAACATACTGCCAATTTGGGATTTCGTTATTATCATGCAAATTATGCGAGGCACCTGTAAAATGTCTTAGGGTATCTCGTTTTTTATTTTTCTAAAATAGCATTCTTTGGGGTTGAGGTTTTCAAGGAGACCTTAGGTAATGGACTTTCTAAAGAACAAAAGCTCTGCAGCCCTTTTTAACATTATAAAACTTGCGATAACAGTGAGTTCAAATGAGAATCGAATACAAAATACTGCATTGTAAAAAAATTAATTACAAAATTAAGTTTTTTTTTTTAATTTTTCATAAAAATCAAGTTCACAAAAAGAACATTTCCCTATTTGCAATAGTCATCTGTACCAGCTGTACCCCACACATTTCTGGCCACAGCTCAACTTACATTTTTTAATTGTTGATCATTAGGTTTTTCATCGTCGTTTCCTCTGTGTATCAAGCGCCTCCTCGTCCCGCCCACCTTCACTTTGGGTTGCCAAACCCATTAATCATGTTTGGAAATTAAGGTCAACCGCATTTCACGGGGCCATTTTCCGTCCACCCGTGTTTTCGAATGCATTCTTTGTTTTTTTTTTTGTTTTTTTTTTTTTGGCAGCTCCGCGAGATCGGCCAACACTATCTTCACCCGAGAGTCCGAAAAACTAGTTCGCAAGTGCATTCACCTCCCCCCGCCCCCGCGGAATTCGGCTCAAAGCTGATAGTGCAAGAAATGTGTGTGTAAGTACGGGCATAAAAAAGCGGAAAAGTTGCCGCAACTCGGACTCCATAATCTGGACTCGAGCATTTATGGACAAGAGCCCCGGGGCTTTACTCTTTTTAACTACAATGCTTCCATATATGAGCCCCGACCCCTTTCCACACTTGTAATCTTATCATCATTACCCCCAGCGCCTGTCAATGTCCCAGTGAAAGTGTAAAATATGAATTCCAAGAGGCTGTAATATGCCGGACTAACGAAATATTGCATCTTTATAAGAAAAATATAAGTGAAAAATAAAGAAAATAAAATAGTAGCTATACTAAATGGCAAAAATCAACAATATAATAAACCTACACTTTGAAATCGTTTAGTTTTGCAGGTTCTTAAATTATTACGTAAAAGAGTTGTTTTTGATTTTAATGACCTTAAGTTACATTTTGATGATTTATTTATTTGTTAGCTTAATTAATAAATTAAAAACCTATAAAGATGCTTAGTTAGTTCGAGGAAACTCCACGAAACTCAACATGTGTCGATCACAGAGAATTTCCTTAAATGGATTATCCTCTGGTCAGTGTTGACTTTGCTGACTTTTTGACTAACTGCTGAGAATGTGGCTAATACCGGAGATAAAGACGTTTTCCCAGCTCAAAGCCAATACCGCTTATTATGGGGGATTAGCAGGGAGAAATCCGCACATAATCCAACCGCAAGACATTCGCTCAATGAAGCGAAGGACTCTTAATGAACTGCTAGTATCCTTGTATCCTGTTGACTACCTGCTCGTTGGACATGTGTGGATCCTAGCAAAAAAGAAAGGCCCTGACATGATTTAACAATCAAGTAATTCTTTGTTCATCGAGCAGCACTAATTTGCAGTCATCTGCTCAAAATGGCATTGTTCTAAAGTGCTTCTTATCACCTCTGAGTTTGCACTCTCAGCATAAATATGAATTTGAATCTGAATTTGCATTTCGTATTTGTGTTTGCAAACTGCACGACAAATGTTTTTCCATCTACGCATTTTCGCGATTAGTATTATCAGCTCTTTGTTTGGCTGGTCAGCATATGGCAATAAAAACCAGTGGATTCGAAACCTTTGACCTGCTCGAAGATTTTTATGGCGTTAGCGAAAGGGTTTCGTCTGAGATTTATGGGTTTATGGCTTTTCGCAAAAATGTGCCAAAATAGTTCGAAGGAAATGTGGACCAGCGTTTTACGATGCCTAACCCTTTGCTTCTTGGTCATTACCATTGAGCGACTATCGTGAAAAATATTTGCATGCGAAAAAAGGAAGAAGCGGATTTTCCAGGAAAAGCCTTGCTTTGGGTTTCAATCAATGTCTGGACTTGATAGCAGCATTTGTCATGCAAAGTAAAAAATGAATGCGAAAAAAAGAACACACACGCACAAACGCATCGAGGTTGCGTTTTTCCGGCTTTTCCCAGGCCAACCCTTTACCTTTAGCCCTCGTATCTTTTGCTTTTACCTGGGCATCTTTCGAACGAGATGCTTAGATTCTTGAGACTTTTTCAGTTGCTGAAGTGTCGCCTCTTAGAGCATCTTTGAAGTAGCAGCGGCACGTGAAAATTCTCTCCAACACAAATGGCAATTAGCGTGGCTCAAAGAAAAAAACAGGAGCCGCCGCCTACGATGGACAATGGGCAGCCTGCAGAGTTTGGTTCAGCGACAGGATCGGCAGGACCTGCCATAAAGATCGCCGCTCGCACTCGTGTGCTAATGGAGGCGAAAATTTTGAGATATCTCTCCCCTTTCCACCCAGTGTTTACACAAAACTCACGCGGCGGAAGGGCAAAAATACGAATACTATCTAGAAGATACACACTACACTCAGAGAAAAGTAGGGTTTTTAAAATATATCTTCGGAAAGTTGTATTTTTAATCGTAAGTTTATGTTTCAGCTTCCAGAAAAAGAGTTATTTCAAAATTTACATTTTTTCGAGTGTACTTTCCTGTGTGTGGGTAGAGCAACAGTCGAAAAACAAACAAAAACTGCAGCCCGGGGAAATTAATAAAAAAAAATGCAACAAGAAGACCACGAAAAAATTCAACGGAGAGAGGGAAAATTAGACAAATACGAAGCAGCGGAGAAACGAAAACGCTGGAAATTTATCGCGCGCGTCATTCGCTGCAACTAAGGAAAGTGGCACGTAGACCGCGACTTCGTAGAGCGATGGTGGTGTTGGTGGGTCCGCTGGCGGGGTTATGGTCGGGGGGAGGGTGGGGGGCGGACTACGAATGGGTCATTGCACTTTTGCAACGCACTCACAGATACGAGAGCATAGCATACAACACACAGATACAGATACATTTACAGGGCCGACAGATAGCAAAGCAAAAGGCAACATTTAAACGAGAATTGTGTAAAAAAGGCACGAAAAATTAGGCGAAAGCAAACAGAAAGAAGGCGAAACAGGAAAAGAGGGGAAGAGCGGCACAGGGGGAGCTGGGTGAAGAGCGGGAGAAGGCAAACAAGATACAGATACATCTGTGCATGTGTGCAAAGTGTGTGGGGGAAGTGGCGATGGGGGGCTACCAGTGCAACTGCAACTTTGCATGGGTCGGCCATTTTGTGATCGTTTTCGCTGGCGCAGATACAAAGATATAATCTTTACAGTGAGAGAAAAGTTTATTGACAAACCTTTTAGTGTAATTTACGAATTACATATATATTATATATATTAAATACCCCATAATTCTCTAAGAATATATGTTTTCTTTAGTTTTGCTTGTGAGAAAAGTCAAAATTGAGTTGTTGACACATAAAAACAGTGCGTAAATTAAATTTTTTCTGTGTGCTAAAGACTTTATTTCTATGGGGCGTATGGCGTCAGATATAAAACTGATGTTTGCAATGATCGTTTGTATGTAACTCAAATCGCGTTTCCCGGGCGACAGTCCCTTCACGTACATATGTACATATTTATTTATATGTATATGTAGATATGACAAAGTCGTTGCAGATCCGGCCGTAGATATGCATATGCATAGATATAGATACAAAAGTACATATGCTCTCCATGAAGCGCGCAGATACGAATGCGTTGGCTATAAATAGCGAGCCATGCCATTTGTGCCGCCAGCGCCACTCGAGTGTGGCGGTTGCAGTTGCAGTTTGCCGCTCAATGAACATGTGGAAATTCGGGAAATGGAAAGCCGACGACCACGCCCCCGTTAAGTACAGGCTAGCATTTTTCGAGCGGCGCATGGGGTGCATTTTCCACGATGTTTTCACCAAAAACACGCTCGCACACAAACGCACGCACAAATGCGTTATTTTATTTTTAGCAATTTGAGGGAAATTTCAAGTCGAGCGTTGTGAATTTTTGTTCGAATTTATACGGCCATGGTCACATGGCAAGGGAAGGTGGGGGCGAAACCGCCCTCCATAGAATACGTCTGTGTTGTACTTACCTTGTTTTTCCGCTGTTGTTTTATTCACTCCATGTACATATAGTATCTGCAAGATCCAGCGACGTTTTTCGGGGTTTGTTGAGTGCGTAGAACACGTTTTACAAATGTATCTGCTGGCTGATCAGAACGCCGATTCTAACCATAATTCGATTCACATTTTCGCACATAGTCTGGCCACGTTTTCACTGGTCCTAAGTCAGCCAACATTTTAACCGGCATTATTGTGTGTTTGCTTCGATTTTCACTATATTTCACTGCAGTTTTCTTTGGTTTTTTTTTTGGCTTGGATCGAAGTGAACTCTTTGCCTTCGAATGGCAAAATGACGCAAAGTTACTAAACAACGAAAAAAATAGTATGAAAAAAGGGCAATACAACTGATTCTCGGAAGTGTTTCAGTATTCACAAGCATTCGGATGGGCACATATAACCGTGTATCTGTGTATCTGTTAGTTCGTGTATCTCGAAGGGCGGGGCAGGGTTGGCAGCGGCGATTTACATGTGTCGCTCTGCTGTAAGTTCTGGACAGACCGCCAAACTTCTGCGGCGGTACGAGCACTGACCTTGAGTTCAGGCGTTTACCAAAGGGACTGCGAGTGGAACTGGGCTTCTCGGTTTCTCTGTTTCTGAGTGGGGACTGTATAGCCGACTGAATCTGTTTTTTAATTCTTTCGCCGATTCTCGACTGCAGAGAGAGAGCTCCGCAAAAATGGCGTGTGTGTAGAAAAAAAGCTTCGACTGTACATAATATACTAGTACATAATGCCACTGACTCACAAATTGAGCAAAAAAGCAAAGTTCCCAAACTAGCGAAAAAAAAATAAATATAAATTTGGGCCTCTGGAGGGGGGAAAGCTCTTTCGTCGAGCATAGAATTATCATCGGCCCTTGGGCCCACGTAAGAATTTTGCAAATATATCAACACAGTCATGAGTCGAAAACAACAATCGACAAATAAAAAAATAACCCGCCAGTTGGCCGCTTGTTTATCTGTGAAGCGCTTTTCAGGGTCACTCTTGATTATTACACAATTTTTGTTTACAGCAAAATGCGGCGCAAATTTTTGTAATCTATATTGGTATGTGTGTGTGTGTGCGTGCGTGTATGGTTTTGGTTCTCGAGTTGAGTTTGTTGTTTACCACGAAAACAAATTCGGTGGGCCAGGGTCAAAAAGCGGCTACGTGAAAATGCGGAAGGACGGATCGCTCAATGACAATTACAGTGAAAAGCCTTGCTAACCAATGAGCGCAGAATTGTTGTTCTATTTAAAGTGTAGAACCATTTAGTAAATGCAAAAAAAAAGATATTATGAAGTCAGAATCTTAAAAATGAGCTATCTATCTATCTATTTCTATCTCTCAGATAGATAAGTGGTGGAAGTATCTGATGGATTTAAAGGTAAAGGAAGCCCTTTAAATATTTTACCCCAGACGTGAAAGCAACAAGTTGCGTCAACAGAACCACAGCCCAAACCCAAATCCCACTCACATAGATACGTTTACACACACACTTTGGTGCGAAAGCACGCCAGAATTGAGTAACAATAACAACATTCCCGCCGTCCCTAAACTTGAACTTGAATTTCGCAGCGAAAACAAAAATTCAAGAGCAAAATGCCGGCAAAAAACAACAAAAAGCGTAAAAAAACAACGCAAAAACTAGTTGCAAACAATAACAATTTCGCGTAAACAGTCAGATGCTCTCGCTCCCTCGCTCTTTGGAACCGATGGTGACCGAAGTGGAGCCGAGGGTCTTCGGTTGCCGCTCGGCAAATTGTGCAAGCTTTCGATTCGCTTTTGCGACTCGCGAATTCCCCCGAAATTCGCAAGCCGACCAATCAGAGAGCATTTTTGCACACAACAAAAAGAGCAAAACGAAAGCTTTTCGCCAAGTGTGTGTGCGCTGCTTTGTCGCAAGTATAGGTGAGCGGGCTTTTGCTTATTTTTGGCACATCGCGTATCGCCATTTTTGCGCAAAAAGTCAAAAGCTGTCTTGACGTCGTGTTTTGTCGCTTTGAGGTGATTTAAAGAATCGCCAGACACGTGGTTCTTAGTTGGGGAATAGAACACGAATGCGCGGAGCTTACTGGGCGAAAGAATCTAACCGGGAGAATTCACCAGCCACGCAGAAGAGCTTTCTGGAAAGATCGGGAGCTATAAGACTTGTTGTGGTCTTGGTAATGACGTTTAAGATCTGGAAACATTACATATAGCATTTAGTTTTTCGATAACTTCTTAAAACTTACCTTTATTTAAAGAGTGGTTATACGATTTCGTATAAAGCTAATCGATCCATTATTGCCAACTTTTTAAAATATATAACTGCTTACATGTTTCTTTTTCTGGTATATGAATTACTGATAATTTCCTGTTTTTATTCAATATTAAGTGCGTGATAAGATCACTAAACCATTGTTACCATAACCTTGAATAAATTTAACATAGTTTACGAAAGTCTAGTGCGATTAGTATTATAACATTCTGCAAGAGAAAGCTTTTATAAATTGTTTATTCATTAAGCTTTGCACAATAATAGAGCAGAAGAGATTTCTTTCTGTTACTAAAATTTTGGCAATAAACAAATTCCGATGAATTTGCTTCTCTTATGTATATATGTAAGCTTTTCTATGCAAAGTATCTAGTCAGCTTTACTGACATTAGAATTTTGCGAAGCAAAGCTTTTTGAAAAGTTAGCACTTCATAGAGGCTTGTCTGATCTAACGATCTAGTAAAGATATGAACCAGCTCTGCGCATAAAGAATTACGTATATAAGATGGCAAAGAAAGGGATTCCCATGGAATTGCAGAGCCAATTTAGTCCTTTGTTCGACACTATCATTAGCCCTCAGGTCCTTTCCCCCAATTGATGCAACCTGCTGAACACACGATCAGCTGCGATTGCAACTGCGATCCTGACTTGCAACATGTTCCCTTTTTCACCGATTTTCCTTTTTACTCCGTCCGTGTGACTTTATCGTGTGATTCTACGTCTGCGCCCCTTATTATTCTCTCGATCGAATCAAAAAGTTAACTTTTCCCAGGGATTTTCAGGCATTCGGGGATTTCATCCCGCATTTGTGCGTGTGCGAGCATCCTGTTGCATGTGGATGCGGCTGTGGCAGTGGCCCCCGCCTCTTCTTGCAACAGGAGCAGCAATCGATTTGGGCATTCGTTTTGGTTTGTCCTTCGCCCATGGTGCATAGTCCTTCGTCTATAGGATCGGGATATTCCCAGCTCTTTGTGCGCTGCTGCTGCCACAATTTCTCGTCATTCTTCTGGTGGCTCTTTGTTGGGTTATTGAACTATTGCTTCCCTTTGGGTGCACAGGTGATAATTTTTTGGGAATTTACTGCGCCATCACTTGTCGCAGCAGTTTTGGGGCAAATGGAAAACGGGTATACAGCCATATAATCGCATTAATCGCATGTTCGGCCAATATTAGTCTAACCCTTCTCGGGCTTCTATTTTCCGGATCCGTAGATGCTGGTTTCCTCGAGTTTGTCCAAGAATTTCTCACACATTTCACGTACTCGGGAGTGCAACTAAGTCAACAATTGCACGGCAGGTATCCGCATCTTGAGGCCCAAAGACAGGCGCAAATTATTTTGACAAGTGGCCGAGAAATTGTCCTCCATTGTCCAATGCCACCAACAAAGACGATTGTTGGTCTGCTGCTGGCTGAAAATGAAGAGGCGAACATCTCGGCTGCTGCAGTTGCTTTCTGAGTGACAGGCCATTATTATTATTATCTTGGGATCATGGAGATTGCAGACCAAGTGTCTTCCCTGATCGCTCGCATTGGATAAATATTGCAGCCCATTAATTACAATCAAAGTGCCACAAGCACACTCGAGGGCAATACTATCGCTCAATGTCTAATGACAACGTGAGTCGATCAATTGCCAAACTGTTTAACCCCTTTGTGGCTTTATTTGCATTTATAACGAAGTCTGTGAAACATGTCAATTTGGTTTTTTTTGAGTTCCTAAGTCTTTAACATTAATTAATTGGGTTTAGAAATTATTCTTTTGCCATTTAAATGTATTCAAAAAGATAAAGATTTTACATGTTTGGGTTCATTTAAAAGTAAAAATAATAATGATCATTGTTGGTTTCCAAACCACAAGCATTCTTATTGGCCAAAACTTAACTTTAATTGCTGCTACTGAACGTCGTTTCTAAAACACGAACTTATTTAACCACCGAAGGTCATTATAGCCAATTTAAACTGTGCTCGCTGGTACAGTCGCCGCTCTATCTATTTTCGGTTTTTATTATTTTTTCGGCGCTGTGCGGCCGGAAATCGCCAGCAATTGCACGTCCCATGTGCGTGTCTTCCAAAAATATGTGTGTGTTTTCCACTTCTGTTTTTCCCGTTTTCCTGCATTTTCCGTCGCTTCTCGCCTGTGGAATAACAAATAATTAGCATTAACCACGCAATTGAGTCGCGGCGGCGCAATGTTGCATTTAATTTTCGGGAAAATGCGTTGCACATGTGCATGCGCGAAAGAGAGGCGTGTAGGTGCAGAGAAAGAGACGGCAACAACTGCAGCGACAGTGCGATAAAGCATTTTCGGTAATGTCAACAAAAACGCCAAAGAAGAACGACAACAAAGTAAGCATAAGAAAAACCTGCAATTGGTGGGGGAGGGTGAAGAGGGGGGGGGGGACGATAGCGAGGTCGCCATCTTGGCTTTCCCAGAAGAAGGGGAAATTGGTAAAAACACAAGATACTCGAACTTGTGGATGCAGAGATACACAGATACACGCACACTCACGCATTTGTTGCATGCATCGCGTGGTTTTTCTTCTACTTTTCGACTTTTTGTTTTTCATTTTTGGGATCGGCGGCCCTACGCCAACAAAACTGAAGCCACATCACGATTTTGGCTACGATCGTGGCATTCGGAATTCAAATGCTATCCACGCCGCCTCAGATTGCATAATTGCCACGACAGCACGGCGATCATCGAACCTTCAAAGTGCTTCAGTTGTTATATGAGTGTAGGGTTTTATTATGGGTAGTTATGCTATGAAATTCGTCCAAAGTAATGCAGATAGTAACAAATTACTCTAAATTTCACTTTAGCAAGATATATTTTAAATATGTTTTCAAGAGTAAAGTACAAGATCTACATCACTTTCTGTGACCTTCACTATAACAAATATAAGGGCTCCTATTAATTTGCAAGGCATCGACCCCTATCAATTTTTCATCAGTTTCGATCATCTGGGGAATGTATGTATCTCATTACTGAGCGTGGCTAATTTGCCCGCAGAGGTCAAGAAGTCAGGACGATGGTCAGCTATGCACCCTCTCGCTCTGGCACACGCTTGTCAGGATCGAGCAGCAGCATTCCAAATACAATGCAAAAGGATCTGCAAACGAAAGTGAAACCAGGATCGATAGCCTCGAGCGATTCGAGCGACTGACACACGCTGTCCTTTTTAGAAAACAAAGGCCTCGAAATGCGACAAATTCAAACAGTTTTTGTTTGGTTTTACGTTTTTTTTTTCGTTTTTGTTTTTGGGTCCTTCGAATGCATGTTGCTTTGTTCGAGTCAAAGTTCCCAGATATCCTTTGTAATTGGATCCTTTCCCGAGGAGCACAACAATCCCTGCGCGTGTGAAGCGCGACGAGTGCGCGTATATCTATTTTCATTTTCGCTGCATTTTCCTGTTTTCTCGTATCTTGAGCGTTGTTTATGTCGCATAAAAAACCGAAAACGAATCCGAGGGATACGTTTCCCATCCCCAAAACACCCGCACTTTCCAGGGGTCGCTGGAAATGGCGTACGGCGTGTAATTTATGCCAAATATGATAGCAGCGAATGTTTGTCCTCGTTGTTTACAGACATCACGTTTTCCCTGTCTTCATCTCCAGTTTCTCCGCGTGTTTCCACATGAAAAGTGACAGTTGCAGATCCGTGGGCGATAAGAAAAGTCTGGATGGTCCCCAATGTCTGGAATTTTCACATTTCCCGGCTGGAGATCGTGCACTAAAAGAAAATGAACTTCTTTACTAAAGGCAAATAGTAGTTTCTATGTCCTTATTCGATCAGAAGAAATACTCAGACTTATGTATGTAATAATTGTATATTCTTAATATTAATAAAATGAAAAAAACATCTGCTGAAATAAATCATATTCATATAATGTTATTTGCCTTGACTGTGGTTTATTTTGATTAATACACATTTTTTATAAGTAAGAAAATTTCAAAATGTAAGTTAAATTAATCTGGTTTACATTTAATCATATCTTCCGAACAACAACAAAATCGATATATAAAAACCAACCTTGGATTATTTGCTTAAAATGCAAAGTCGTCTGCGTCTTAAATGGATTTTCCTGCTCAACAAGCTCTCGAAAAAAAAGAAAATATTTCCAATTCGTGTGGGGGGAAATGCCTATTGCCAAGGCAGTTTATCTCGGGTGGAAAATGGCCACCCTCGTGAAAACCGCAATGCGAAAAGCCAAAGTAGAGCAGGAAAATATTGCAGGAAATGTGGAAGCTCCTGTCGCATTTTTAACGCTTTTTAGCATAAACAACATAGGGCCGGAATCGCAGAAGGGCCATCTGGGTGGTTGGTGATATGAACTTATATATGTATATGTATATTTATATAATCTAGTAAGGTTTTCCCGTCTGGACGACGTCTGCCTGCAGCTTTGGCTTTATTTTCCGGTTATTTTTTTTCTAACTTCGTTCGTTTGTGTACGCTCATTTTATTTTCAACCCCTGGGTGATTGCTACAAAAAATTTGCATGCGGCCCTTTGTCGCGTTTTGTTGTTGCTGCAAAATTGCCAGATACAAGACACTCGCACGCACACGCACAATCCACTTTTAATAATGCACACTAAGTGTGTGTGCGTGCGTGTGTGTGAGTGCGTGTGTGCGCTTGTGTTGGTGCGCCGCGGAGGGAGGGTGTTTTGGGGTGTTTTCGATAAGTACTTTACGAGAGACAACCCTCGTTTTGCGGATTTTTTTATGATCCGCCTTTGGTAGTCCAGTGGCAACATCAAAGTTCATATCCTGCTTCCGGAGGGGGGAAAGCGGAAAATGTTCCCTGCACCTCCGGTGGTTGCTCCTGGCAAATGGGAGTGGAAATCATTGGCATTGGCTGCCCCTGCAATTTTCGCAAACATGAAAATGACTCTTCGATTGGGTTTTTGGCGAATCGCAGTGGCGATTTTGCAAGTTATCCTGCATTTTAGGGGTTGTGAGCGGGGTGGTGGTGGTTTAGTCAACGGAGGAGGTTTTTGGCCAGCGAATCATGTGCGAAAATTCTGCAATACAAATTATGGAATGAGAAAAAATGGAATTATAAACTTTCAATATAAATATTCCAATATACTTTTAAAGAGCTTTAAGACTTTAATAAGTATTTATCCTATAAAAAAACTTTCTAAAAAGCTGGCATTAAAAATTACCCTAAAATAAAGGACAAATAAAATTAAATACCTTAAAGTAGGATTAAATTTAATACATCCATATTTCAAATAAAGAAAATTCGCATAAATCAAGCCTTTCGCAAAAGGGTATTTCTAACCCTTCCATAAGGAAGTCCATCAACTTCTTATTGTCCTAAGTCAAGGAAGTTCGGTGTAGAATTTGCATAATAATCGGGACGAAAACAGGGATCGCCCGAATATGCAAATGACCAAATCAATCGAGGACCAAATTAAAATCGATCAAAATTGATTTGTTGCCCGGTGTGCAGAAACCCAAACACCGCACCCCGAAATGCCAGATCACCCAGGACCGCGATGCCTCCAAGATCAGGACATTGCCGAAGGAGTTGTGCGAGGAGCGTGAGAAAGTCTCCTTTTTGCACGAGTGATTTACATAATTTTTGGGCAAGTAAATTGCATGCACATCTCGTGTGTGGACCTTATGCAAATGAGCTGCGACGCTATTGCCATAGTGCCGTCCCTTTTCAACCCCCTGCTGCCAGCACGCAGGACGCAGGACGAAGGACTCGGGCCGGGCCGCAGGACTCAGGTGTGCGAGCGTGTCGGCATGCTGTGAACAAGGCGCCGTCCACTGTGCCCGTAATTAACCCCTGTCTCTGTGGCATTTCCCTTTTTCCATCCCATTTTCACTTTCGTTTGCATCCGAGTTCTTTTGGCAGTTTCGCAATGCGAGTTTCCTTATGCAAATGAGAGTGCATCCTCGCCCTTCCCTTTATATTCGCCAAGTGAAAATCTTATGCAAATTTCCTTGGCTGTGAAAAACTCCTTCCGCCGCGAGATACAGGATCTGCGTGATCTCCGCTCTAATTTGACTGCTGGGTGTCAGGTACTGCGAGCATCGTTATCCTTTTTTGGCTGCGATCGTGAGAAAGTTCGGAAATTTGCATAATTTTTCGTGAAAATTTTGCTGGTCTACGTGATCGTTGCAAAGACAGTAGAGATTGGAGATGCTAAATCTCTGATCGCAATTTCCCAAGCTCTTAGGAAATAATGAATTACAAACATATTAATTTTTTTTAGTTTCTTGTCCAACCATATATGTACACATGAATGTGTAATATAGGTGTTTACAGTTTTTATTTTCTTATATTTGGGATATTTGTAGTGAAACCCCCCTTTTTTTTACATATACATAAAATGCAAGAATTCATAAGACTTCTTTATGAGGATTAGGCCCTCAGCTGTCCTTCGGGTACATTGGGGACCACTTCAACGTCAGAGGAATCGTTGGACTCGGAGCTGTTGTTCGAAGATGAACTGGAACTGGAGCTTGATCTGGAGCGCGACCCTGAGCTGGAGCCAGCGTTGGAGCCAGAGCTAGAACTAGAGTTAGATCTAGAGCTGGCGCTGGAGTTTGACCTGGGTCTCAACTTGGTGTCGGACATGGACCTGGACCTGGACCTAGAAAGTCTGCCGGACTTGGATTTCATTTCCGACTCGCTGCTGCTGCTGCTGCTCATCTGGAGTTCGACAACGTGTGGCAACTTGGGGGGGGATCTGATGGGTTGCATTTGCAAAGGATTACTATTTATTGGGAGATTCCTCATTGGAGTGCCACCAATAGCCGACAGTTTTACCGGAGCGGAGACGTCATCGTCGCTGGTATCGCTCAGATTGTGAGTCTCAACAACACCTGCTCCCAATTGTGGAGCCATTACATTAGCCTGTAGCGGCTTCAATTTGGCGGTTAGCGGAGCAGTTGCTCTCTTACGCACCACGTTATTGGCAGTGTTGTTTTTATTCCTGAAATTGATCAAGGGACCACATCGGCGACGATTTTTGTTGAGCATCCGTGTAATGTTCACCAGCTGCGACTGCAGTGCCCGCTGAAGTCCTTCCTTTTCCGAAGGCTGCATGTCCTTGAGCTTCAGCTTGCTATGGGCCCTAGTTGCCTTGGTGACGGCACTTTTCATCATGATCATAGTATCCGTGGCGAGACCTTTGACATCGAAGCTCAGATCTCCACAGTTCTCTGAGGAAAATCCTTCGATTTGCTGGACCATGTGAATTATCTCCTTCATGGCGTTTGTCGGAAGCTTGGCAAATAATTTCTGTGTGGCACATCGATCCGCGTCAGTGATACGCATTGAGGCATCGATAGCTTCATCATCTGAGGATTCAATGCTAACTGCCATGAGGTTATCTATTTCATTTCCACTTAACAACTCCATAGCTGGCTTAAATTCGCCTTGGACCAAATCCGTTTCCTGCTCGGGGCTCATCTTCTGTCGTTTGCTAGATGATGGGTTTGGAGAATTTCGTTGACCTGCCTCCATTTTGTTTATCATCTTGTTTAAGGTGTCACAGAAAGTCTCCACCAAACTCTTGGCTGTCAGAGGTTCCCCGGAACCGGGCATTTGGACGCACTGCATCAAGCTATTTACCGTTAACTTGGCGGCAGCCAGTAGTTCATTTAGATCTGCGGCATTCAAAGCAGATTCCAGCGATGAGTTTCCATTCATGGAAGTACACCAAGCCGCCGGCTGATTAAAGACTCTTTCGTAGAGGATTTTAGCCGGTTCGTGGTACTTTCTAAAGCAGCCATCCACATGCAAGCAAAATTCATTGACAGACTTGAAGTACTGGCGATCAACTTTCTTTTGCAACGAATCCCACTTGTTACTGAAGAAATTGCGCGTCATGGCATCTGTCTGATTGGTGATGCTCTGCAACTTCTTCAATAATTCCCGGCACTTGCGTTCCGTCTGCGCGGAACTAGGAGCATTGGTCCTAGGCCTGCCCACCGCCTTGGGATCCCTATTGCAGGGCACCTCTGGACCAGACGGCATGCCTCGGAGTTTCTTGTGAAAGAACTTCTCCAGCATCTGGCCCTTGCGGTAAACGACATCGCCGGATCGATTGAATAGGAAGCAATTGCTAATAATTTGCTTGAAATCGGCAATCGCTTCATTGACAGATTTATAGTAGTTGTTCTGAACTCTTTTCACAATGGTACCGATATCCATGGGACGATGGATAACCGTGTAGTATGTGGGCACCATCAGAGCCTCCGTGTCCACGGGCTCCAAGAAGTCCAAGGCATACTTCTTCTTGCGAGCCTCGTCGAGCAAATGCTTCTTGAAGTAATGCAACTTATTGGTATAACGACCCGCCATTCCGGGATGCGGTATAAACTCGGGTTGGACACGATTTGGGAGTTTTAGTTTTACGGAAAGCGGCTTGCAAGATGCCTGCCAATAGAATGATTTGTAGAAATTCGCGCAGTGAATAGCTTACGAACTCACCATGCTAGAGATATATTTTTCAGTTACTGGTTACTGGTTGTTCGTTTGTTTCGATTTTTGAAAACGTGTCTCTTTCAATTTTACACAAATATAAACTCGAATTTGACTACGATTACGATTGAGTTTTGGGAACACTTTTGCCGTTCGACCGTCCGCTTTCAGGAACAAATTTTTGTGATGGAAAAACACATATCACCGCTCAGCTGTCCTATTTTGACAAGTGAAGTAATTGCACAGCCTACTGCCATTTAGAAATCACTAGCATGAAAGTTTCGAAAGTTCTAGTCAGGGATGCCAAGACATTGCATTTAAATATGCGGCAACCCCTAGGATTTTGCAAAAGTGAAAGTCACTATTAGAACATTCGTTTATTTTAAAATCCTGCCTATTCTTAAGCCCTCGATAAGCAGCAGTGCACCAATTATAGGCTGGTTGATCAGAAAGACACCGAAACTAAAGCAAACAATGGCACATCAAAGGGAATGGAGGCAAACATCCAACCACCCATACCACCCACCACCACACCCGACCGGCCCCATCCACTGAATATTTATAATAATTTGCACCACTTCAGAGGCTTTCAGCGTTTTGTACCCCACCTCCCGGTTGGAAAATGTGGCAATGGGACATAAAAACTGCTTTTTGCAATTTACATCAACATTTTTATCACCCCACCACCCATCGGCACATCCCACCACCGACAACCTTCAAGGAGTACAGCAACAACAACACGCTTTTCCTATTTGCATACATATGTAAGTGTGTCCCATAAATACAGATATACGGCCACGCCCCTCACCGCCGCCCACCACGACAGCCTCCTGCGTCTTTTTGCGCACTTAATTACACACGCATACGCTTCATTCCACTTTGCGGTGCTGCTTGTCTAGGCATACGAGCCACCCAACCAGCCAAACCACCCACCCAACCAGGCACCCACTGGAGGACAGGAAGGACTCCGCAACCATTTGCGAACCACCGCGGTGGGACAGGCCCACTACGGAAATAGACACGGGGCACACTCCGGAAAAATCGTACAAAATGGAGGTCATCACTGTAATCCCAATCGATAATGCAAATTAACAAGGAGTCGTAAAAATTATGAACTTGAATATGGGCAAAATTAATTGCAAAATTATACAAACTAATTCCCATCGTAGATATTACGATATTATTATATAATATTCCTAAATATCATATGCTTCTATGTTTCACAGTGTTCGCAGTACAGTCCTGCGATTGTCGTCCTATATCCTTGACTAAGGACTTTTCGTGCTGCAAATTTGTTGCTCTTTAGGCAATGGCACTCACAGAAAGGACCACTCACGGAATCGCTGGAGACGCAGAATGCCCGGCTATCGCAGGTTCTACCTGCCTGGGCCAAGGTGTCAATATTGCGTTATCATCCCGGGACTTTGAGTCCCAGCTCCGATCCCAGATCCCCGACCCCTGACCACTGAGCCCTTAGCCCTCTCACCCCGGCAAACGTCCACGTCCTTGGCCATTCTTTCGTTAATTTTATCTCTGACGGCGATTAATGCGAATAAATTTTATAGACGAAAATGTGCACTCGCATGTCCCGTCGCCGAGTTATCCTCTTTTGTGTGTGCGTGTTTTCCCTGGGACCTTTTCCCCCGCCACCGCTCGGCTAGCATTTTCCTTGGTTTTCCTACGTTTTCCTCTTCGCCCCCTGCCTTTGGCTAATGTTTTTTTACTGACTTTCTGTGGCCATTGTGCACCGCCTGTGTTTTGGAGTATGTGACTTTTGCTGTTTGTCTTCGGCACCTGCAGACCTGCAGTTGTTAATTGTTCGATGCCCGGTGCTTACGCGATCTTGCAGCTCTCAGGATCCCGACGAATCCGATTCCGATCCCTCGGCGATTCACCATTCTCCCTTCTCCCTTCCCTTCCCTTTCCGTCCGATTTTATATTTATTTTTTTAGCAATTGCCGCTGACTCAGCATCCGTGGAGAGCGTGGAAACTCGTAGTCTCAATGCCCCCAACCAACCCTCAATTAGGATAGGGCTCGGTATGGAAACAGCAGGTCCAGGTCCAGGTACAGGCTGTCCAGAGCGGAGATACAAGTTACAAGATGATACAAACAGGTTTCCCATTTTCTTAACCCTCGTCGTGGTCGCGACACTTGTCCCGCTCCCCGATTTCATTCGGCATTGTTTGCGATGTGTTAACCTTAAGCGATTTCTGACTTTTGTGGACCCTATTGTTGCGACCCTGACTTTTTTCTCTTGATTTCGATTTTGATATAAAAAAAAGACAATGAAAATACATTTCGGTGGGAACGCCGCGAATCCTGACCAAAGGACAATGGCGATCGGCGATGGTAATCGCGGCGCAAAAGATGCAGGTTTTTTTTGGGATTCCTTTGGTTTTCCCCTGCTTTCTTTTACGTCTGGGTGTTTGGGTGAAAAAAGGGCGCACCCACACACGCACTATTTATGGATTTCCGTTGGGAATGGGAATGGGAACGGGAATGGCGGAAAAGCTATGCCCTCGCTTATTTTATTCGCGCCGCTCCCGAAAAACAGGGAAGCAAATGAATGGGGGGAGTCAATGACCCGCCGGAAAAGTGGGAAAGTCGAACAACCAGAAGACGACGAAATGTTGCAATTGCAATTCACCAATTTAACTGGCTGCGCCCGCATCTTGGTCAATAAAAGGGAATTGATTGAGAAATTGTGAAAATAAATTGGAAATGCAAAGGGGTTGGGGGAAAGTGTGCCGCGTATCTGAAAGTCCAACAATTAAATGGCAAACAAATTTCCGCCAATTATTCGACATTAATTATTATCCAGTGGCGTATGAGGGTCAGCGGTGGACAACTCCTTGCGACTCCTTGCCGGGAAAAGGGTTGTTTACCTTTTCGAATGACCATGCTGGTCCTATCAGATCACCCATGAATCTTAATCAGCGAGATTTTCGGTTATGGCGGTTTGCATTTAGCCGTTTTCCCAGGCATTGCGAGAAAAAGTAACACAAGTTTCAAATCAGCATCATGTTTAGTGTAGCATAACAACATTTAAATCATTATTTTTTAATCTTATAGAATTCTAACTTGGATATATAATAGGTATTTAATAATATATAATTTAAGCTCTTTAAACAGACACACACATTATGTTTTACATATTTGTTTCATTAAATGTTATGGGAAATTGTTTCAAATCCTTTTGAAACCCATTTAATAAAATTTAAATAATTGGGTGTACAAATTTGTATCTGTGCGCAATATGCATTGGTGTGTAAATCTGTCAAGCGTTTCTTTTGGTAGCCTACGGAAAATGCCTAAAGAGTCATTGACTTTGAGGCACCAGAAAACGCATCTGCATTCGGTGCAATGGCCGATGACGCTGACGGCCCAAAACGCCAATCGACCAAGACGCTGCCCCGCCCCCTTCTTTTCAACCAATTAAGCCATGAGAAGCTGCCCCAAACTGCAATCAAAGAAGGCTGGAGGAAAGCAAAAACCCTAAAAATGAAACATTTTTCTCAAAGCCCGTGTCCGAGTCCGAAAAACGCATTACGCGATGAGGAAAATCGGGTTTAGAGCTGTTAGCCAGACTACCTGTGCAGGTTTTTGGCCCCACTACGACCAACACCACCAAGGGAACTGGCCGCAAAAAACCAACAGCGAACAACAAAAAACGATCATCGCAGTCGGTCGAGAGTCGTGAAAATGGGTTTCTTGGCCCAGCATCACATATCACATCGGCCAAAAGTCACTCCCGACCGACCAGATTTCATATCGCTGGGGTCGGGGATTACACACTTTGTGCATTTGCCGAGTGCGAGTATAACTATAAGTTTCAGGCATGACCTCGCCGCGATCCCAAGCCCCCCAGCTCCTTCGATTGATTTCATACACTGCGAAGAACATTGTATGCTTTGCATTCTTTGCAAAAAAGCCTAAAAAATCGAACCAAACTTAAATAAACCGACATTGAAAGGGTTTCAAGCACAAGTTCTTCAAGGATACTGTTTATATAGCTTAACTATTAAATATTCAATATTTAACACCATTATGTTTTCTATCCATGCGAAAACTATTTTCAGTGCATTCTTGATTCTTTATGGGTTGACAACTTGTAGGCGTGTTGAATCGCGGACGTAAGAAGACAGCGATTGAAAATGGAAATGGAACTGGGATTGGATTGGAATCGGGAAAGAAGGGAATAAAAGTCGGGATTGGGATGCACATTTAAAATGTGCAGCGATCTGCAGCGGCTGATAAAGTAAGAGTCTGGCCCGAACCTGTTTTATGGCCAAAAAAATACGATCGAAAAACGACTGAACAAAACGACAAAATGAAATGCATAAACGTAAATCTCCCAGCAGGTAGTCGCCGGATGGCCAAGATGGAGTTGGAGATGATATGCCATGGAATGGGATGGGATGGTGATCATTTGACTGGACCCGAAACCTGTAACATTGCGCTTGATGATGACTTTTCGGTCTAGCCGGCGACAATAAATTTCTCAATTTTCCAATGCTCCAGATTGCTGCTCCTGATTGTCCTGTCTGCACATTTTACGCACTCCTTGAGCAGAACAACTGCGCACTTGCCAGGTGCATAATATGGGGTGAATGGATAATCAGGTGTGGGTTTAGGGGTATATCAAAGGGGATGGGGTTTAAGGTATGGGTTTCGATTTCTGCGTGGGTGATTTTCTTGATTTCCCAGGCCAGAGAAAGGGTTTGCCGATTGATTGATCTCCTGAGATGTATGCACTTGCGTGGAAAACCAAATATTTGCATCACTTTTCCCTGCTCACATATAAATCCGAGTTTAATCTGCGGTTGCGAGTGTGTGAAAATAGTTTTTTTCTTTTTGAGTTTTTCGCCAGCACCAGCAGAATGCTGATTTTCCAATTGAGTTTTCCGCTTTTTACTTGCCAATTGGCAGAGCTGCGGGTCAAAGGTTGCTTGCCGATCGACGAAAGGCCAGACAATTGCCAAAAGCGGGTGCTCATTGTGATTTTTTTGTGCAGTGCCAGCGATAAGAAAATCACATCCCCTCCCAAGTAAATACATTTTAGTTTGGCTCCCCCTGGGCGCATGTGTATCTGTATCCGTACAAAAAGTACAAAATACACAACAAAGTGCACCCAAATAGTTATCGCAAACAAGCGGAGCCCGGAAAAATGCGTAGACAGCACCGAAAAAGTTCATTGACTTTCGCGTACAGAAAACAACAACAGCACGCATCTTTTTAGTGCGTTTATTGCTGCACTGGGAGAAAAAAATCAGTGACTTGCATGTATTCCATAGCAGTATCTGCACGGGGGTCTTATGATTCCTCAACAAAGTAACAATTCTTTCACAATAATTAACTATTTGTTAGTAATTATTTAAAACGTATTTTAAATTGAAAAGTATTTGCATTTTTAGGACTATACAAAAACTAAAAGAAAATGGTATATATAACGTTAATAATATAAACAAAGTATATAAAATATATTTCTAATTTGTAGATATATTTTCTCTGCACCATATACTAAATTATTATTTAGCACCTTTATATTTTTTTAAGTGTTTTGATTCCGAACAGAAATAAATATGGCTGCCCCAACTCAGCGTGTGCACAAAAGAGCAAACTCCAAAGAGTGCACACACAAAAAATTACATTAAAGTGAAAATGAGCGATAACAACGCCAA